>NC_056746.1:704916485-705073985 GCF_019279795.1 Protopterus annectens | reverse complement strand
AGATACGACAATGGTAGGATATTTTCAAGCATAGAAGCTACTATGGCCAAATTATTAGAAAATAAAAAAAGAAAAATAATTAGAGATTTACATGACTATGCTAACAATAAAGCTTATCCATCTCCACCAAAGGCATTTCATACCCAAGGCGTTTCAGACAATGCACCCGAAATGGGAACTCAGGGGATAATTGAAACAACTAATCAACTTGCTGATAATGGAGCTGATGATTCTCATGTTTTACGCCGCACCGAAAGAATAACAAACAATAGAGCTGGAGCAAACAGAGGGGGACAAGACCAGTCTAATAGTAATAGTCAGAATAACCAGCAGGATTTTCAAGGAGACAGAACAACAAGGCACAACAATCGGAACAACAACAGGAACCAGGGCCAGAGGAAGAATCACCGCAACTAGCGAAGGAGATGATAGTGGGGGAGCAAGAAGGACCGCAAATCCTTCATTGCATGCAAGGGGACTTTAACATATATAACTTCACAGTTTTAACAATTGAGCAAGAAATGATTGATTTTTTTGCCAAAGGTTTGTCGTTTGTTTCTGATAGACATATGGATGTGGCTAGAACTATCATTGACCTTAAGCTGTTTGTACGTAAATTAAATTTAGCTTCATTAATGGGAACAAATACTTCACTGACTAGTACCCTGAGGGTATCTAGTGTGTTTAACCCTCCCTTGCATGGATCACTTAGCACCTTTGAAAAAATGTGTGAAACTGATCTAAGGGTTATGGCAAGTAGAGCACACACCGGAATAAGTAGTAAGCGAAATGCTACTAAAAGGTAAATGGAATTTATTGATTTAATAAATCAATGTAAAATCCGGGTAATGAAACCTGACAGAGGTGGAGGATTGGTCTTTATGGACCAAAGTGAGTAAAATAGAAGAATGGATGTATACCTATCCACAAATACTTACAAACAAGCTAGCATTAATGAAATTAATGTGGCCTATAAAAGAATAAAAGGAATGATAGATGATTTATTCTTGGAAGAGGTGATCAACATAGATACCTATCAGTATTTAATAATGGCTGTCAAAAAACTACCAGCGTTATTTGGATCCCCTAAGTTGCATAAAAGTCATATAAATCTACCATTTAGACCTATAGTTGATGGGAGGGGATTAATAACATATACATGTGCTAAATGTATTGATAGCATCCTTAAACCACTTATCAGGGATGAGCCCCAAATTTGTAGAGATTCCTGGAGCTTTTTAGAAAGTGTTAACAAGCTTGAATATAATGAAAATTACATTGTTCTTACTATTGACGTAAGAGATTTATATACAGTTATACTGCAGACTTTGGGAATAGCATGGACCAGGGAATTTATGTTGGCAAAAAAGTGGATAATAACATCAACTTAGTGGAAACATTATTAGAATTAGTTTGGGCTAACAATTATATGATGTTCAACGGCCAGTTTTTTCTACAAACCACAGGGGTGGCTATGGGGTCACCTTGTGGTGGCAGTTTTGCAAATTATGTAATGGCCCAATGGCAGTGGTCTTTATTGTTCACTAATGAAATGTTCCAGCAAAATGTCGTACGGTACACTAGGTACAAAGACGATATGTGTCTAATATGGAAAGGAGCAACAAGCCTTATTGAGTTGTTTATTTCAAATATTACAAGTATGACAGAGTTTTTGAAATTTACATATTGTGTTGGCCATGACAGCATCAATTTTCTTGATATCACATTGATCAAGTATAGAACTAATGCCAAATATAAGACTGTAATATATAGAAAACCAACATATTCAAATAGTTTCCTACACTATACCAGCTGCCATCCCCACCATTAGAAGAGGGCAGTAGTGAAGGGACAGATGGTTAGGGCGGCAAGGATTGTTTTGGATAGTATCGATTTTGTGAAAGAATGCGAGTTTTTGAAAATTATGTTTACTGAGAGGGGCTATCCTGAAACATTTGTTAACAAGATTATGACTGAAGTAAAATTCAAGAGAAGATCAGGACATTTTAGCCCCTTATTATGTACTCATATTAATAGTATTGCTATCATTAATCTCGCACAAGAGAGCCAGAATTTGACAACACAATCTAACAGTTTCAGCTTTAACTTCTTATTTACATACTCTATAGACAACAAAAGAATTAAAGAAATTTTTGTTAAAAATTGGTCCATTATATTAGAAGACAATGGGTTGAGTAAGAAATTGGGTATGAATCCGAGATTTACATACAGAAGAGGACCAAGCTTGAAGTGTCTCTTAGAGAAGAAGAGTAGTAATAAGAGGAGATTGGGTATGAGAAAGTGTGGGGCTTGTGCACAATGTAAATTCATAAAATTGAGCAAACAGGTAACAATTAGGGGCAAGACATACACAATCAATGGAACATACAATTGTGACTCTAGAGCAGTAGTATACCTCGCAGCTTGCGAGTTGAGTGCATCATACTATATTGGAAAAACAGAGAGATAACTCAAGCAAAGAATCTATGAGCACCAATATTGTATAAACAGAGGTGACAGCCACAATGCTTTAGCTAGGCATGTCAGCGAAAATCCTGGCCACGAGTTTTTATTTACTGTTATACTGCAAATTAAATGTGACTTGAGAGGGGGGGCCATGGCAATTAAAACTGGAGGAGAGTGAGTTGATGTGGCAGATTAGAACTGCAGCACATATACCGTCAGGCTTAAACGAATATGGATCAATTAAAAGCATTTTGAAACTCAAGGCTTTAAGTGGATAATATAAGGAATGTATACTGGAATGTTAGTTTTAGCATGAAATGTAATTTAGAAAGGCTAGCAGTTTTTTAAGCTTGTATTAGAGTAGAATAATATCATAATAAAAAATTATAAATATATATATATATATATATATATATATATATATATATATATATATATATATATATAGAAAATATTTTGTCTTCTATGCAATAATAGCATGTTGAAATTTGTGATATAATAAGTGGCATTTTGTGCCCGGATAAATAAACATAAGCAAATTTTTTATTCACATAAGGTTACATAATAGCTCAATAATTTTGTTGCAATAAACTTGGTTTTATAAGATATTTATATATATATAAGCAACAAAGATTGTATAAATATATACATAAAAAAGTTCACTTAAGCTGTTAGATACCACAATTTATTTCATTTTATGTTATATTAAAACGTTAGTAATTGGATTGTGAAATTAATATGTTTGTATAGTGTTTAAAAATATATATATAATTTTTTTTAGGATAGAATTAATTGTTTAATAAAATATGGTTCACATTTGGCTAAATGTATATAACTAAACAATGGAACCATATATTTTTAGCTTGAATGTAGGTAGTTACATTCCCTTTAAGAATGTAATTGGCTAGATTAATTGATTTATTAACTAATTGGGTCAGTATATAAGATGTGTTTTTTTTGAACAATTACCTGTCTGTAGAAGTTAGGGCAGGGACCCATTCAAAAAAGTTAGACTTGTGCTGTGGCACTTGTGTTAAGTATACTGACCTGTAGATAGGTAGGGGTTCTAATTCAACATATGTGTGTGTGTGTGTGTGTGTGTGTGTGTGTGTGTGTGTGTGTGTGTGTGTGTGTGTGTGTGTGTGTGTGTGTGTGTGTGTGTGTGTGTGTGTTTGTGGTCTATTAGCTGTCACCATGGACAATTTTAGAGCAGCATATGAGATACTCCTTCTAAAATCGTCTTCTCAAAACACATTGATGATGTCATCCTCTATAAAGTGCTGTCTGACATTATTGAAGCTAAACTTGTGATGTGGCACTGGTGTCAAGTACTGTGTTCTCCCACTTCTGTTACTAGATATTTAGGGAGTCTACTTTTGTAGTAGTCAATTTGAGTGTATGTTCATCCAAATAATATTTTGGAGACAATTTTACACAAATATGTGACTCCACATCTATGTCAGACACTCCTCCAAACATCATCTTCTCAGCATTCAGTGCTGCTATTATCCTCTATAAAGTGCACTGTGAGACTTTTAAAGTCAGACGTCTGTGGTGCTGCTAGCCTTACATTGTACAGAATCCAGCTTATATACCTACACAGATTTCATGTTCAAATCTGACCTCAGTCAACTGCTCTATGTGTGTGTGGTTGGTGTTATGTTATGGTCATTGTATGATCTTTTAAATCTCTTTTCATTTGACTTCCAGCCAGGAGAACCTTTAACATAGCCAGATGAAGCAACATCACTTATTCCCTCTGTCCACATAACATCCTTTCTGTAGTAGGCTGGAGGTTGTCATCACCTCACGATGCATAAACACATCACATCATGAAGCAGAGTCCTTCCATGACCCTCTGCAAGTCATCTCTAGACCACTGGATATGTGGTTGCTAACTTCCATGGTGTATTGCATGTGTCACATATGGATAGAGGCAGTATGTAATACAATCAGACACATACACACATACTCACATGAGCACATACCCTTACTAACTTCCATCATATAGGTATTACAGTTTTTGTATAAATGTCTTAATAATGGCTAGAATTGTATGTGATGTTGGCCCTTAGGCTACTAATGTCCTATGATCCTATGAACACTGCACATGCCAGAGGTGCTGCCATGTAGATGTGCTATGCAGAGGTTTGGATATACAGTAACACTACAACGGTGTATTCCAATTTATGATTTGAGGTAATGCATTGATGTCCACTGCTGCCATTTGATTACATGCTCCTTGTATAACAATTATAGTAATATGCCTCCTGAGATCTGTTGAGATGGGATGATGTTATATATGTTGTTTCCTTACTAAAGCATGAATTTTTATAGTGGGGTATACCAACATTCTAGCTAGATGTCATTCAACCATCACAGTGACACTTGCAGCATGACACAGGTGTGCATGTTTATAATAACTATAATTAAATTCTCTGTGAGATATATCAAAATAACATCATACTGATTACATGGGCACAAACGTCTTGTTTCATCCACAAATTGTAATGCTGTTATATACACAAACATATCAGTAGTCCAGACTCAATTGCAACCTTTGTTAATTCATTGTATGCACAATTGTGTTGCTATTCACGAGGATTACTGAGGTGGTCCCCAGCAGCATTGTGTGACCGACAGCATTTCTGTCAGTAACTGTTCTGCATGAATCACATTCACCTCATTTGTAATGTGTCCAGATATGGCTTCAAGGCACTCACACACAGTTTTACATTGAAAATCATATATGCATATGAGGTGCAGTTTATGCAATTATGTGATATAGGTAGAGTTGTGTGACTGTGTGAAAACTTTCACTGTGTGGCATGTGATGCAAACGCAAAGCTATATTTGGAGGTATTGTCACAAATCATTTTTTAAATAAGTACTAAATGTTAAGGGGAATACACAACTAAGTACAGAACTGTTTGTAGATGGCACCACTAATATTCAACTTTAGGAAATAAACAATTTGATAGATTGACAATGACAAATTTGGATCAAACTTCACCCCCCAGTCCACACTGGACACCACCCAAAATATACATGTAAACATTAATAATCTTATTTTCTTATGAGAGTAGTTCATCAGTGCTCTCTCTAAGGATGAATCATGGCAACAGTGGGCCCTGCCAACACCCCAGGTTGCTTTTTCAATAACTTGCAACATGACCTGCCAGGCACAGTTGGATCCCTATTTAATCACAGCTTCCAGATAGGCTATGTTCTAGCAGAAGGGTGTACAGCAGCAGTCATCCATCTGAATAAAGGTGGACCATCACCTGACCCGGGAAATTATAGACCTATAAGCCTGACTCACCTCATTTGTAAGGCAATCAAGGGAATCATCATAGACCTTATCAAAAAGACACAGGTAATCTTCTGACTGTGTACCCAATCCATATTTGATTCCTTAAGGATACATCATGCCTGTTAAATCTGCTTGACTTCTTTAAGATGGTCACCAAGAGTATGGTTGAGGGAAAGACTGTGCATCCCACCTAAGTAGACCTGACCAAGGCATTTGACACACATCACACTCAGGTATTACAGATAAACTCTCTCAGCTGGCCATAAACATATACATCACCAGGTAGGTAATGAAATTGATCACTGACAGGACACATACTGTCAAAGTGTGTGAATTCACCACCACTAAGAGGTCAGTGACTAGGGCCATACCACAGGGTTCTGTACTATGTCCTTTCCTGTTCAGTATTTACTTCCCAGAATTCAAGACAAATTTAGACAGCCTTTGTCTTTGTAACTTTGTGGATGACTGCAAAATCAGGACAACCATTGAATCCACAAATGTTATTGATATACTCGAGAAACTGTTAATGCACAGAAATGATTTGTACCAGAGCCATGGAAACAGATTATATAAACACAAAAGCATAATTATTCCCTTTTGAAAGCAAATACCATAGCTAATTACAATACAGACAGCACACCTCTAGGAGTACAACCAGTGGCATGTGATGTGGGTACTCAGTTACATAATAATCAGAATGTCGACTGTCAGGTGTCCACAGTGGTGACAAAGTCCTTGTATGTGCACAGCTCATAAGTATGGGCAGACCATCCACATCAAAGGACATTATAATTCCATTGTTCTTGGCCCTCATCACACCAGTAATTGAGTACAATCCACACTTTTGCATGTACCTCACCACACATCTGCAACATCTGGAGCAATCCCAGAGTTTTTGCACAATGAAGATACATAGTATAAACAAAAAGCCATATGCAGAAATAATTAAACCCTATCACTGTATTATATATGCAACAGACTAGAAAGGGTTGATCTGTGTCTGTCCTACATACACTTGGCATTATGTCCTTCCTTGATGACAACATTACAAATGAACACAAACTGCACAAGGGCAACCCATTCCAAGGACGTTATCCTAGCCACTGACATAATAAATCATGTTGGAGAGATGATACATCTCTCAGACACTACACCTTATCTGAAACATGCTTGTCATTAACGTAAAGCAAAAGCCTTTCCTGATCCTCTTCAAGTGCAACACAGCTAAATAGAAGGTTAATTATGATTTTACTTCTGTTGTTGTGATCATGTCCCTCATGAATAAAGGTAGATGGCATTAAATGACATAGCATAGACACATCCCTGTGTGAACATTGTCCACATGGCTATTGAAAATTGGGTAAGTCAGATTAAATATAGTTAGGCTTTTATGGGATTTTGGGACTTTAGCTTAGTACTGTCCAGTGCACCTATAAACTTATGAAGTTCAATTTTATCCTATGTACAACTATAGTGTGAGTGTATAGCATCACAGACATACCAGTACATCATGTCAGTATTATTCCTTGATAATTTTCAGGAGCACATATACATGCATGTCAGCATTTCATGGTACTATAAACTTTTCCATGGTCAGAGTGACAGTGATCATGTGGCACATGTCTTGAGTTTGGCATGTGCTGACAAAAAGTGTGCTCCATGTATTGTTTGGTATGTGAAAAATATCACAGTGACAGCTTCCTCACTAGTACTCTCCAGTGCACCTATAAACCTATATAGTTCAATTGTATCCTACATGGCACATGTCTTGGGTTTGGCATGTGCAGATAAAAAGTGTGCTCCATGTATTGTTGGTATGTGAAAAATATCACAGTGACAGCTTCCTCACCAGTACTCTCCAATGCACCTATAAACCTATGAAGTACAATTGTATCCTACATACAGCTATAGTGTGACTGTACAGGATCACAGACATACCGGTACAACACATCAGTATCATTGCTAGACTTTGCAGTGCTGGAGTTTCTGTGTACATAAGCATAACTGATACATTGTTGTGAGTCTCACATAGTGCTCTACCATTCATTATGATGGATTACTTCTGAATTCACACATTAGTTGCAGATGCTGTAGACAATATCCATTGCTACTCCATGTGTCAGACACATGCAATGCACAGCTGTATGTAGGGATTCCTCTCATGCTAGTGTACTGTTTTTAAGTGTTGTTATCCATATGGCTAATACATGTGCCATCCAGGGATGCTTTACTCAAGTGTTATAATTTTTGGCATAATGAGCTCCCACGCATCTTGTTGGCCATACATTAGTATTCTTTGTGATGCATAACCAAATGCAGACTTCCCTTCAAGGTGTTCCACAAGATGCATGTGTGCTAAGTCTGTCTGCGATGCACCCAGTAAATACTCAGCTCATTGACAACATTGATGGCATGGGTTACATTCTTGAAGGTGTAGATTCTAGTTTATGCATCATGCAAGCCTCTCAACTGGCCAGGATTGCTCCTAATTTAAACTACAGATGTAACACTGTCTCTCTCTTAACACCTCCAAAATGTGGCGATTTTTGAGGAAGGTGTGCTGAATTCCCCTTATAGATTATTGAAAAATAATTACAGTTGTGTAAGTTTCTGTTGAACATGTATAATACCTTACAATCACATATTTTAAGTCAATGTCACAGATTAATGGTGGTATTAATTTAAAATTGTTCATGATTGTTGCTGCTACTGTCTATTGCATTCATGCATCTTTTGCTATGTGACCCTGATTGGCTGAGATCTATGCTGACATTTTAGTGTTATTCAAGCTACTCGATTTGCGCACTCTCACAATATGCACATACCCCTATTGTATATACCGTCCTTGCTAAATGTTCTCTCCAGTGATTACGTCAGGATGTTAATATCACAACCAATCTTCTCCATTGTTATGTAACCTTGTGTGACAGTCACATAAAATATACTATAATGTGTGATGACATAAATAAAATACTCACAGGAGGTGTAAACATACTGTGCTATGTACATATGTGCTTAATGTTATACTGCTGACTTTTCTTTGGAGTGTACATACATCGGCATGCCCTTATGTGGTGGACATTACCATTTGTGTATCACATGTCCTCTTCCTCTTCATTCACTTCTAATATTCATGTCTGTGGCCCTTTCCAATATGCGTACTTCCCCAGTCTAGTGTATTTATAATGCATTCTATGTACCCTTCATAATCACCACAAATCCTTATTACAGTATGCCAAAAACAGGTTGTAGTGTACATTGCACTGAGTACAGTTTTCTATAATGTGTTAGTACTGCTGTTACTGCAGTAATTTTAGCACTGATGATCATTGTGGCTGTCTGTGTAATTTTGCAGAGCAAGATTAACTGTAGGTAAACTTGTTTGCATGTTTTATATGTGATTGACTGCTTTACATGGTTTCCTGGCAGACAACACAGTTATTGCCCATGAAATCTCGCTTATATTTGTGTAAGCAAGATGCATAGCATGCATATGCTATTAGCATTGTTGCTCATCATGCAAACACATAAACTCTGTGTGTAAGCTTCATACTAAGCCTACACAGAGTTTATTGAATCCCCAGGATGATGTCATCCTGGGGATTCATTAATAAATGTGTACACATTGAGCTAAACCTACACAATTTAAGCATTTTAGCACAATTAGCAGCGATGCTCATTGAATATGCAAGATATTAAGCAAGCCTACACATTTATTAGCACCTTTTTGCATCCAGCACAAGTGTTAAGGCTCAAGCACTCAATATAAACACAAGCTGTTGCCTTTAAGCAAAACTAGTGAGTGAGCAAGTGCGGATAGCATAATACAATTCAAGGGCAAGTTTAATGAAAACAAAATATATGAGCCAGGGAAAGTAAATGGAGAAACTATGCTGATGTATATTGTGATCAATGCCATACCTCTCACCATCTTAAAGCAAGATATCTGGACAAAGCCATAAATAATGGGGGACAAAAGCTCAAAAATAGGGACAGTTTTTAAATATTCCTCTTACAAACTTAGAAAGTTGATAGAATAACAGGTTTTACAGTAGTATGCGCTTTCTGAAGGGTATGAAGTATACAGCTCAAATGTCTGTCTCTATTTTCTCACTTCAATCTTCAATGATTTGCCAGTGATTTCCTAGAGAACTGTGCATGAAATTAAAAAATACATCCTTATATAGGAACACACCCCCTATTAACCTCTTCCAATTAATTGTTAAAATGGTACTACAACCTTTATTTCCACAAAAAATAAACTATTACTTAAAAAGGTTGAAATGGGTACCTTGGTTAACTTATTTTGTAGCAAGGGGATACCCTTTGGAATTTATTTTACCTATATGTGATCAAGTAATTGGAGAATGGTAAGATAGGTACAAAGCCCTATTAGAGGTAACTCAGAACAAAGAAGTAATTAATCCCAATGCAAATGGTAAGGATTATTCCTATTCAATGGAGTTAACATATGGGTTAACTTGTGATAAAATTAGATAAATTTTGAAGAAAAACTAGATATTCTTCAAAGGAAATAAAGAGCTTTTAGGTATTATAGGTGATGGACCTACTTTTTCCTATAGGACCAACAGTAATTTAAAGTTACTGTTGGAACATTCTACAGAGCACAAAATTAAGATCCCTAAGGGGACCACTAGGTGTGGGGCTTGTGATTATTGTAAATTTATTATTACTACACCCACCTTACACGTTGGTAAGAACAGTTTAGTGGTGAGGTTAGCTATGGGCTCTTGTACTACCACAGGTGTTGTTTATATTGCTGTTTGTCAGATTTGCCAGGATTTTTATGTGGGTAAAACTGAGAGGAGGTTTAGTAGAAGGATTTATGAGCATCTTTATAGTATTAACAAACAGGATGACAACAACATATTGTTTCAACATATTAAAATCAACCCTGATCACAATTTTTTGTTTGGTATATTGGAGGTGGTTGGTAAGGATTTTAGGGGGGTTGATTGGAAAAATAGATTAGATAGGGCTAAAATGACGTGGCAACTAAGGTTGAATGCCACAGTCTCCCCAGGTATTAATGATACCATTTCTATCAAACCTGAATTAAAACTTAGAGCTGCCAGATTGTAATACTAAAAGTGTTCCTTCTAGTTCTATACTATTAGTTTTGGCACCAAGTGTTTTATTTTAAATTTATTGCTTTTTAAGTAATAGTTTATTTTTTGTGGGAATAAAGGTCGTAGTACCATCTTAACAATTAATTGGAAGGGGTTAATAGGGGGTGTGTTCTTATATAAGGATGTATTTTTGAATTTCATACACATTTCTGATGAAGTCTTGATGATGAAAGCACTTGACTGTGGTTTTACTAGAAGTTTTATTCATTGCTTTCTGCTATATTGCTATTGCCTATTCTGACCTGTGGAATTAAAACATTGCTGCTAGTCACTTGGGTCTGATCTGTGCTACAGCAGGAGTGAATGTTCAGAAAATGCTGAGCTGAGATATCAGCAAGGACACTAGATACAATGATGATCTTTTCATATACTTCAGTTATTGCATATCAGGTGTATACAGAAGGTTATCTATGGTAACTGATAGTACTGCTGTATTTTCCATTTCATTACCTATAAACAGGAATAAATTAACCCCACAGCTGTTGTCTCATGCAGATCAAAAATGGGACATGTCTTTGCCATTTGTTATCACTTATAACCATAGAAAGTGGGTATTGTACCTCTAAACATGTATTAGCCAAGCAGGTGTTGAACATTAATATAAATCCATCTATCTATCCATCCACAACCCATTTTTCCCATTTTTGTACATGGAGTCGAGGTGTCACTTCAATAGGACAATCATCTAAAGTCAAGTTTTACATCACCGGGTGGCTGCTAAATAATAATGTAATTACAGTGAAAACCACAGATGTACAGTTGTCATTATACATCTTTGTTAGCATGCTCAGTAATACTTCTGTTACTCACGTGAGTGTATTGAGGAAGCCCAGCTACACATGTGTGGCAGGTGTATTGACATACTTTGCCACTGACATGTGCACTGTAGGAGTGATTAAAAGTAATACATTGTATCCACATGACTGATATTGGAATACACGAACAGGATAAAGAACTGTAAGGCTGTCATTGACATACATATAAGAAGAAAACAACACTGACATCATTTTTTAGGGCATGTATATACCTGTGACAATGTGGAAACACTGAGAAGAATCAAGGCCCAATGTGCAAAGCATAATAAAAATATTAAGTAACCTACATCTTGTGAATGTTAGAAAGTTAGCGACTATACATGCATGCTGTCCATGTATATAGCAAAATACAGAAGGACCTGACACTTAACACAGATGTGTCCCATTAGCCAGGACATACATAGAATAATATGATATATTTATATATAGCAGATGTGACATACATACATGCAAAATAGGTTGTGCTAATGCTGAAAATAAGTCAACTGTAGTCAGTCCCTGAAAAAAGGGTTGTGTTTCTGAATGTCACAATGTATATCAATTTGCATAGGGTGTTGTTTTGTGTGTATCACAAATGGATCATACCTCTCAACCTCTTAGCACCAGAAACACTTAGAAATTTGCTAGAATGACACGTTTTTTGTCAGTATGCATGTCCTGAAGTATATAAAGCTTGAAGCTCAACTGTGTGTCATAATTTAGTGATTGCAATCCTTAGTGATTTTCTAGAAAACTACAAGTTTTATGAGGAAAAGACCAAAAATATGAAAAAAAATTAAGACATTCTTAGAAAATCTGGACAGTTGAGAGTTATGAAATGGATAGATAGCCCATGCAACACATGGGGTAAACAAAAGTGCGTATCAACATTATGCCTTTAATGCATCACCTAAAGAGCAAAAGTGCAAATGTCAGACCCCAGCCATTTGTGACTATGATACATTTCTGCTGCTGTAATCAATGATATGAAATGCATTGTTCCTGGTATAAGTGCCACACCAGACATGCTGATTTGAGTATGTGTATTAAAGTACAGATGTGAATGCAGTATATTGTAATGGATCTATGGCCCTGAAGACAGCCTTGTTAAAAGCAATAGTAATAATTGTATGACACTACAGTAACATACAACACATTCAGATGGAGCATTAAAGTGTATTACTAAGTGACCTGTTGTAGGTTTAATTGCACGTACAGTACCTGTGACAAATGTTGTTATCCTCTGCTCATAGGTCACTAACAATATTGCACATATGTTAGCAAAGCCAACATTACACAGGCTAATTCAATTAAGTCTTCATAACAAACAGTAAATGACAACAAATATTTCATAACATTCATTACTTAAAGGTCTCTGCTAAATGGTGTGCAGCTGTTATGTTATGTTATGTTATGTTATGTCCCATCAACTCATGTTCGAGTCTTGGTGACTTGATAGACTAAAGAATTAAAAAGGATTCGATTTTGTGCTAGTCTGATGAGATCTCCCAACGTCCGACCTGTTATCATTGTAACTGTATTGATCCATCTCACTGGTGGTCTTCCTTTGCATCTTGTACCCTCAGTCTTTCAAATCATGATGTCCTTTTCCAGTGATCTTTTCCTTCGAACCGTGTGACCAAAGTATGACAAATGCAGTTTCATCATTTGTGTTTTGAGTGGCATTTCCGGTTTAATTTCCTCTGTGTTGGTTCATCTTGCTGTCCCTGGCACATGCAGGATTCTTCTCCAGCACCACATTTCAAATGAGTCAATCTTCCTTTGGTCTTGTTTCCTGATCATCCAGCTTTAGCTACCATAGTTGATAACTGAAAATATGAGAGTCTGGACTAGACTTATTTTTGTCTGCAGTCTGATGTCCTTACTTTTGAATATTTTATCTAGAGACTTCATAACCATCTTGCCCAGAGTAAATTGACGTAGTATTTCTTGAGTGCTAGTTGAATCAGTGGTCACAAGAGCACCCAAAAGGTTCATACTCAAAACCATCTCAGTTTATTTTCCATCAAGCTCGAATTTATTGATGTTATCAGTTGACATAATCTTGGTCTTCTTCTTCATGTTCAGTTTTAGTCCCATCCTTCAACTTTCTTCTCTGACTTTCCTCAGCAGATGTTACATATCTTCCTTCATTGCAGTCAGCAGTGTTGTGTCATTGGCATACCGCAGATTGTTTATCAGTCTTCAGTTTGCATGTATTCCAATGTTACCCTCCTCTAGAATAATCTTTCAGAATATGGCTTTGACATACAGATTGAACAACTATGGTGACAAGATTCAGCCTTGGTGTACACTTTTTCAAACCAAAAACCAACTTGTGTTTCCATATTCCATTTGAATTATAGCATATTCGCTGTCATAAAGATTTTTTATTAACTGTATGATGTGTTTTGGAATTCCCATTTGCAATAGAGTTGTCCATAATTTTAATGATTGACACAGTTGAAGGCCTTGCTGTAGTCAATAAGGCAAAATAAATAAGCTTCTGATATTCCTTAGTGTTTTCTAGTATCCATCAAGCATCGGCAATGATATCTCTTGTCCCTCTTCCTTTCCTGAATCCTGTTTGAATTTCTGGCAATTCTCTGTATACATATGATTGCAAGCACCACTGGGTTATCTTTAGCAAGATTTTGCTTGCGTGAGAAAGTAGAGCAATTGTCCAGTAGTTGCTGCATTGCATGACATCTCCTTTCTTATAAAGTGGTACAAACATAGATCTTTTCCAGTCTGTTGGCCACTTTCTTTCTTTCCAAACTTTTTGAGACAATTTGGTCAATGCAGCAATGGGTGCATCAGAATGAATCAAATTCACATGGTCGTCTTGATGCTAAAGTTGCTTGACTGAAAGAAGAGATCAGGAGCTGCAGAGACATGACCAAACTCGGAACTTGGAATGTGAGAAGCATGAAAGGAAAACTAGACATTGTTGGATCTGAAATGGACAAAACCAACATAGATATACTTTGTATAGACAAACTGAAGTGGACAGGACAAGGACATTTCCAAACGGATGATTACTGGGCTTGCTACATTGGCTATAAAACACAGAGAAAGAATTGAGTTCTGATTATTGTGAACAAGAGACTCATAATGACAGTGTTGAAATATAATGTCATCACCGACAGACTGATCTTGATTCCCTTTCAAAGAGCACCGATTAATATGACTATTGTGCAGGTATATGCCCTGATGAGTGATGCCAAAGATGATGATATTGAAGCTTTCTACAATCAGCTGCAAAATGAGATAGAACAGACATTCAGCCAAGATTTACTAATAATCATGGGAGATCTGAACACGAAGGTAGGAAAAGGAAATGAAGGTTCCGTGGTTGGAAGGTATAGTCTTGGAGACAGAAATGAGGCAGGCAGTAGATTTGTCGAATTCCGCATGACCAACAGTCTGGCAATCAAGAATACATTCTTCGAACATTATAAGCATTGACTTTACACATGGACATCACTGAACAGGTTTTATTGAAATCTGACAGATTATATATGTGTCAACATAGATTATATATGTGTCAACCAAAGATGGAAGTCCACAGTCATGACAACTAGAACAAAACCAGGATCTGAATGCAGTACTGATCATGAACTTCTGGTCTGAAAAATCAAAGTGAAGTTATAAAAGAAAAGAGTTAATCAGACAGCCAGGGCAGATTATGATTTAGATTATATATCTGAGGAATAGTGGAGAAGACTTAACCAATTTGAAGTACTAAAAGTGGAATATAAAGTCTCCAAAGAGCTTTGCTTTGACATAAAGACAGCAATAACAGAGGAGGCCAAGAGAACACTTTGAAAGCGAGTCAGAAAGAAGAAGCAACCTTATGTGTACATCTACTACATCATTATACTGGTCATGCTCACAAGGAAATACAGGAAACACAGCCATAGTATCAAGTAAGCTATGCAGACACACAAAGTCTTAAAACACAGGCCCACTTACACTTTCTAATGATTTTGCAGTATGACATGCAGTAAGAAATGTTAAATAAGCCCTCATGTCCTATAAAGCTCTACAGTTTGAACAAAATATTTACAGTAAAACATAAATGTCTGTATGTCATAACACGCAGTAAAGACTGTTATTATTTGAAAAATAAGTAAGTACTCAACATATGCATCTTACCAGATTTGAACACATGCAGGGCAGATCTCAGACAGCTGTGTATCAACCATTGATGCCACAGACATAGGCATGATGGTTTGTCATGAAGAACTCCCTTGACTGGATTATGTCAGTCCCCTATTGTAATGGGTGTAGGCCCCCTAACTTGGGATGCAAGACCTTAAAAATATGGCCCTCTAACTGTGCCATAACAGCTTTTTTTGCCTAAGCCACTCCTGTCTGATGCAGTTATCAGACAGAGTGATGTTACCAGATTCAAACCCTGCCAATTATACTACACACTCTACAGAGCTATGTATTAACTGCATCTGTTACAGAAATAGTAATGCAGTGTGTCACAAATAAAAGAAATCAAGATGTAAAGTAAGAAAGGATTTTTTATGCTAATTCACACAATATTAATTTGTCAGAGTGATGAAAAGGAGGTACCTATGTTAATGTCCACACAACTGTGAACAGTCTAGTATCAGTGTTGCTTGGCTAAGCCAGACTTTTCTGTCCACATTGTTTTGTACACACACTGGCTCAGATTCAAACCACAGTCTGTCTATGTAGATAATTATGTTCATCACTGACACATCCAGGTATAATGTGAAGGCATTAATGTGTCATAAAATAAACCAGTCTCAGTGCTATTATTCAAGTAATGGAATCATTTATTTGATTATGCCATATATATGGATGGATGGATGGATGGATGGATGGATGGATGGATGGATGGATGGATATGGGATGCATGCCTTCCACATTAATAATTTTAGTTTCTAGCACTGAATTATTAATGCCATTCAGTATTGCAGTTAATATTTTAGAAATACTAACCTGTAATAAAAGCTAATTTCTGCTTCTGGAACTCATGCACAACTAAGCCTGTGTACTCATTGCATAATACAATTTCCTAAAGCTATCGAAGAAGGAATGTATGCATGATATAAAAAAAAAGTTTATGTATGCCGCTCAAAATGATATGGACTGAAAATTATTATCTGGCGTGCATGCAGACATCATGGATATTTATCCTGGGCATCTCTGAGGTGAGACGGTCTCTCCTTATGCATTTCATGGTTCTGTGTTATCTGTCCTGCAGTTGTACAGTGGAGAAAAATAAAAAAGATATGGAATATAATGAATAATTGTATTGGCTGGCTAATCCATGCTATATCATTGACTGTTGATGAGTCACTCACTTACAAAACTGAGTGGTGTTTGCTATCTTAAATTCCTCCTCCCATTGGTTCAAGAGGTCCTGCACCTCTTCATGTCACTGTAATGTTGAATACATTGTTCTCTGGTGTGTGGACTGCCAGTTGCACTGGAGGCAGCCATGGCTAAGCTATCTCAAGACTCAGTTTTTTACTGATACTTGCTATAATCCCCCTGCAACAGCCTATGGCTATAGTTCTTGAGAAAGATTGCCACAAAAATTCTGGACTCCTTAACACTCCACCTTTGTACTCTAATTGGAAAACTATCCTCATCACCACCTGCCATTTCTATAGAAGCACAGCTAGAACCATGCATCTGAATTGATACTCAGTTCAGATCTCATACGTGACAGTCAAGTGTCCAGAGACATACAGCCCTGCCAGCTGCATTTCCTCCTCTGAGAATACAAACAAAGATTGTTAGAGACATTGGCAATGATTACACTCAAGAACAATGAAGGTATGAAATATGGCACTGAGATGTGGCTATATGTGATGCTCGCCCTACTTATATATGTCTCTTCTATTTAGTGTTACATTCCTAATCAAAAGTTTGAGACAAATTTCATCCTAACCTCCTCAGTAAAAATATCTGTAAATTGGATTCAAACCCTGCATTACTTGTTCTTTTGGCACACTACACACACCTTGTATAATAGTGGTAGGCAGCTGACAAGTGCATTTTCTTCACTCATTACTATCCAGAATGATAACAGCAGTGCAACATCACCAGACTCATTTGCTCTGCAGAAGGCAGTCCAAATTAAATATTTCACTTTTGCCTTCAGACTTAAGATGTTTTACATGCTGCCAAGTGGTAAGCAAATACAAATGATAAAAAAGTAACAGATATACAAGGAAATTATAATTAAATCTAACACAGTTCAAGGGTATATCTAACAATGAACAGAGTACTTACAGCGTTAGCCTGACGTAATCATCCTTTCGCAGCTGGTTGACACATCACAAGTAGCATTTGTTTTACACATTATCAGGCTTTCAAGTAACGGGAGTTGTTGAAAATGGTTGTTTATGTACTTCTTGACCCTCATTGTATTTGTTGTATTATTATTCTTTGTAATGCAGTCATACTAGATAGGTACTTATTGCTTGCTGGTTCACTTGTGGAAATGATGCTAACAATTGATCTACTCACTGTTGGCTTATGTAAATTAGTCAACTGAAATGCATGATGCACAATATGGGGCAAAATCATGTATATTGCATAAATCAATCATGAGTTAATGCTGACATTACTGTACGGATGAACGTAATAACATAAATATCTGTATATAAGAATAAATATTTAGGTATCTGTTTTATTACAGGTTCTACACTTATCTTGCTAAGACTGCAGCTACAAGATGTGTTGGCTCAGTCTGATGCTAAAAAAGCACAGCCATTACATAGTTAAGTAAAGATTGTGGACTTTTGCAGGCATCAGCTTTAATATTTGTATGTGCTTAGCATCTTAGGTTTTCATTTACGTAGCAATTGTATTAGGATTTGTCTCAGTTTGGATTTGTCAAGGGTAGGTCATGCTAACTTAACCTGGTGGATATTTTTTTTGAAAAGGTCACTAAACGAATAGAAGAAGGCAAAATGGTACACACCACATATCTCAATCTGGCCAAAGCTTTTAGCACAATTCCCTACTCAGGCACAGTAAAAAAGCTAAATAAACTGGTAATAAAACCTTATATCACCCACTGGATTGCCAACAGGATCAAAGATAGGGCACAGATAATCAAAATATGGTAAGTTACCTTCACAGTGATACCAGTCACCAAACCAATGAACTTGCCAAGGATTCTTTGCTAGGACCTCTTCTGTTCAGCATCTTCTCTTCTGAAGTAAAAGCCTATACCAAAGACTCTAGCTAACTATGTTTGCAGATGACTACAAGTTAGGAGCAGTCATTGAATCCCCAAATAACCAACCCATCCTGCAGTAAGGTTTGTCTCAAATAAATAACTGGTGTCAAAATCTTGGTCTGAAACTAAATTCAAAAAATGCATTATTGTATGTTTTGGGAAGTCATTTACTGCAGGGATGTATTACATTGACAATATGTTCCTAAATGTTGAACCAGTTGTTCAGGATTTGAGAACTTATATGGACAGTGACCTAACCTTTGTCCAACATGTCTTTATTGTTGTAAGAAAGTCCTTCTATATTGCACAGCTTATAAACAAAGAGAGTGTGTCTAGATCTAGGGATGTCATTGTCTCCTTTACTCAGCTTTCATTAGGTTAGTTTTTGAATATATAGCCCCTTTTCATGTATCTGTCCAGACACATGCAACAACTGGAACACCCACAGAGATACCTTACAAAAGAGATACAAGACCCAAACAACATGTCCTACATGGATCATCTCAAAGCCCTGTCACTATACTCGGTATCCTACAGACTGCTAAGAAGTTACTTCTGCCTGGCATACAAGGAATCCTCCAGTCTATTACTGATGGATTTACTACACATAAACAAGTCAAATGACATCAGAAATACTTGATCTAGGGAACTAAACCTCTTCTGTAAGATTAACAGAAAGGTTTGAAGGGACAGGTATATTTTACAGTGGATACTTTTGCTGTTTCAACAGACAATCCATCCACATAAATTAAAGTTCATCCCTGACCACTTTCTAGCACAATTTAGATCTATGGATGGGAAACAGAAAATGTATCCCAGGACTGTTCTCTTTACTGCTAATGGACAGAGACAGCTCCTAAATGTTTTATTCCATGCATGGGTCTCCTCAAATTATCTAATGGTTGAACCCAGCTATTCTTATTAGTGATAATATATAATTATCAGTTACCTATTATATTCTCGAAAGCTGACAATGTGGAATCCGACATTGTCGACACAAGAATAGCAAAAGTGCAGGTAAAGGGGGGATTTCCATTTACTTCAATGTAGTGCGGTCTCGGAGTTGGTATATTTAAGTAGTGGGGGGTGTGGGTGGCACATCCCCCCACATGGGGGGTGCAGGGGGGCTTGCCCCCCTGCCTACACCCTTTAGATTTTCTTTTTTTTTTAATTTATTTTTTCTGAACATTCGAAATTTTAATGGTTCCATCATTAGAGGTTGACCTTTAGTGATTCAAACCATTAAACTTTCGATGTTCTAATATAGACCCATAATTATCAACCATGGGATGGGTAAAGCCAATCCATAAGCAAATGGGAAAGGTTATTTTGAGCACAAAAAGGGAACTAGGCTAGTTTTAAAATGGCCAACAAGGGCGGCTAGCCTTGTACTTACCTATGAACCCATGGGTGTGTGCTGTCTTTTGCCTCTTAGCCAGAGCAATGGCATATTGTGTACAAGTACATCTACTAACACCATCTACAACTAGTAGTGCTTCCTCAGTCTGTATCTGCTGAAGTTGCTAGTCCTGTCTGTGGTCCTAGAAGCTGTGGTCCTGCTCCTTGTTGTCCTTGTTGAAGCTGTTTTCTGTGAATTATATTCTGCAATATGGAACAGACTTTGAGTATTTGGGCAGATGTGGCTGAGTTGTACTGCAGGGCACATCCTGATGTGTCTAGGCACCAGAACATTGATTTCAGCAAGCCAAATACATGTTCTATTATATTCCTAGTTTGTGCATAGGCATTGTTGTATCCTTGCTCAGTGGGGTTGTTTGGGTTTCTCATGGGTGTCATGAGCCAAGGTTCCAGTGCATAACCTGCATCCACCACCAGATGCCCTTGTGGAAAGTCACCCATAGAAAAACTTCTGTACAGGTCACAGGTATGACATATATGTGAGAGTCGTGAAAACTGCTAGGCTTACCTGCACACATACTGTAAATGATGCCATGGGCATTACAGGCAACCTAACAGTTGATGGAGTGGTATACCTTCTGGTTTTGCAGCTCGTCCCATGTTCAGAAGGTGGGGCTTTTATTTTTATATATATGTAATCTATGGTCCCCAAAACTTCATGGAATTTGCCATTGCTTAAAATCATTGCACTTTTGTTGCTGTCTCCTATGGGGTATATGAAAAACAAATATGATCCTTGCAGGTTGTAGCATTGCAGTTAGGAACTGGTGTAAGATTTCAGAAGCTGAGGCTGGCATCACCACTAACAGAACCCTGTGAGTCTGTGGAAAGTACCTGTAGCTATTATATGTAATGCTACACATACTTTTGTTTCCACTAGGATGGGTTCTGCATGATTTTCCTAGGGCCTCAGGTGAAGGCATCAGAGGCTGCATATTTCTTCTAGTTTAACCCTGTCTGCCCTTTATCAGTCTACAATTTCTGTATCATAAAGTCCATGATAAGTCAAATCGGGTCTGAACACCCTTGTTTTTCTCAGCTAAGGGATGGCAGCAGCAGCAGAACCTTCAGTTAAAGCCTGTTGCACATACAGGTTAATGATGGCAGAAGCAATCCCTACAGTTTTTCTTTCTTAGTGTCACCTTGGCTGTATTTCAAAGAGTGTTGGATTTCAGAGAAGGAAAGAGCACTGAGAGTGCAGTCTGACTTTATATATTCCTGAATGGCACCATGATGTTGGATTGTTTAATTACCATGCACTACAGCTACTTATGCCTGTAGGAGCTGTCCCACATTGACCCGTGTGTACACCTTTTGTACTCCTCAGTGTATTTGACCTTCCTGACAATTGTCAATAAAACTTCCAGATAACCAATACACATATTTTTACAAATATTCTGGATGTACCTGTGGGAAATCTCTCATACCTGTTGCAAGGAGCATAGGTCTTACCACCACTGCCTCATTGCATATGAACTTGAGTATGGTTATGTCATGTTGTGATCTCTCAGTCTCTTGCCTGGATATCTCTTTGCAATTACAAGTTGTAATCTCTAGATACAGGAAACAACCAAAGAGTATATTCTCACATGTAGAGAATTACATTCTATAAGATGTCATGCTCTACATGATCTCTGACATGATGCGTCTGACAAGGCCTTTTGTGCACATATCTGGCAGGATGTTATAGGATGCTGTTAGTGACCAAACTCAGAATTAAAAGAAAGAATGAAGAAGGGTCATTAGTAGGATCAGTGCAGCACACACTAGTGCAGCCCACCTAGGACAGCAGCAGTGGGCTAGAGGAGGGGTTCCACCAACAGAATCCCAACAGACAAAGACAGATGTGTTCCTGGCATCTCTGCATGGACATTCAGACAGTTAGGGGATTCACAGTGGATTGGTCAACATTGGGTCAGAGGTGCATAGGGCAGTATGCATATCTATTGTTTGTTGCCCATGTGGTTATGACTGAACATAGGTTGCAATCTGCATTAATAGTGCAATGCAATGTGACATACTGTACAAACATGACTTCTTTGTTTTGCATGAATGCATACCTAAAGGCTACTTGTCAAAAGTATGTTAAAGTTAATTTTCCAATGCCATTCTATTAAATAGGAGGTAGTTTCACTTGTATATGGGTGTAGGAGAAGGGCTCTTTCTTGGGAAGGGTAATTTATTTGCATTTTCACTTGTGTTGTATTATCAGAATTTTCCATCATGGATATAGACCTGCTTAATGTTGAGAACCTGGCTAGTTCTGATAACATGTAACAATTAGGGATCATGGTGTTAGTGGTAGACTTGGGCAATGTGATGGCCATATCCCTGTCTCTTTCAATAATCACTGCCCACATACTCAGGATGACACTTTGGACAGAAAGATGTCAACACATCCATCCATTGAGAGGCTTCATTACCAGCGACACAGTCCCCTTGGCTCAGCTGGTTTCATCTAGTGAGATGATAAATTCAGGGGTATTTCTGCCAGTGGCAAAAACTACCATGGGAACTACCACTCCCCTGAGCTGAGTGCCTCCATGTCTGCTACTCAGTATGTCTGCATGGTCATAATACAGGGACAGGCAGATATGCAATATTACAGACACATGGCATTAGGAGTTTGCATACAGGTGGTTGTCCTATGCAGCTGCAAATCATAACTCCAACACTTCATGTGTCTGGTCCACCTCTGCCCCTAGGGTGGGTGGCACCACAGGATGGAGAGGGCACAGTATAAGACCTGTTGCTCTACCATCTCCACACCATCAATCAGTGCTGAGAGTGCTGAGGGGCAACATAGATTTAGAGTTGAATGGTGGATTTGTGCAGAAACCACCCATAACGGAAGTTGCCATTCATGATCATGGAGTACTTCATCATCTGTGTGTCCTGTGAATTGTACTTGTGCCTTTCAATGGAGAGGGGTCCTCCTGGATGAGAGCATGTGCTTTTGGCACACACGTCTTCTGCAGGTGCATTGAACCAGTCCAACAGATATCAGACAGTGCTACAGTGGTGCATCATCTGGTGGAACTGTGTTCCAGCAAAGCACTGTGCATTCGACATAGGCTACTCAGGTAACAGAGTACTGAGGTCAGAGCAAAGTTATCAACATACAATGACAAGTATTAAGAATGGCCAGTGAGTGAGTGTGTGTGTGTGTGTGTGTGTGTGTGTGTGTGTGTGTGTGTGTGTGTGTGTGTGTGTGTGTGTGTGTGTGTGTGTGGAGATAGTCTGAAAAGCAATTACCATGGGTAAGGGGCAGCAAAAGACTCAGTGGCTCAAAGAGATAGAGAGAGAAAGAGTGGCGAGAAAGAAGTTTGAAATGCTAAGTCAAAGTCACAGCTCTGTTGGTGTGGAATCTGATACACAGAGCAACAGTCATATTCCCTTAGTAGTCTTGGAGCAAATTTTCAGTTGGTGATTTGGTTATTGAATCAGATTTGTGTGTGTTTTTCTTTTTTACTTTAGATTCTTGGTGCAAGTGGTGTAACTCACAAGGCCATGCCTCTGATATCTATCAGACCTATTTGGAGCTTTTAAGCAGTTCAAAGTAACATTGCCCCTGCCAATCTTCATCATCTGCAAACAGGCAGACCTGCAGAAAAATATGTTAAGTGTGCTGTTAAAACACAGTGAACTCTAAGGCAAATAGCAGCGATACTTACCCCATTTTGTGACCATCACTTACAACCCCCTTTGACTTCTCACCCTATTGAGATATATCTTTTCACAAACTGAAAGAAAAAAAATTGAACACATTATTTGTTCCTACTTTTGGGTTATGACTTTATATTGGAGTTAACAAATCACACTTATAGCACATTTCTAGTTATTCCCTTTGCATTTCTGCTTCTCACTGCTGTAGATCATTAGAATGGCATTGCTTCAAATCACCACAATACTGTATATGTTATTTACTAGGCCACTGAATACCTTTAGCCTCAGTAAGCATAAGCCCCAGGTTAATCCAGTCATCCATTTCTGAAGGCCCCATCATTTGGAACCAAACGAAGCTGCCAGAAGTAGATATAAATGAGAAAAAAATAAATATCATCATGTCACTCACACACCATGCAGGAGCCCTATGTATGTAAGCATCACCAGCCATCTCAGCCTTGCAGTATGTCAGATAACAAAATACGATGTCAAAATGAAAGCAACTTGCTTGCATAATTATGGCTACCATTCTCATTCTGTACCTACATTCATTGCTCAGCTGTGCAATACATGTTCTGCACTCACCTTGGGAATTTGAGACTATGGTGTGGCTGCCATAGAGTTGTTGTACATTATGGCGCCACTGCAAGTGATTTATGGTTTGCACCTCTAGCAGGTCAAGGTAAGAGGTCTGAACTTCATGGGTTATAGAGGGTGACTTCTAGATGGCCAGGACATGGTAAGGATCCTTGGCTTTGGGGACTTGGACATGGATGAACTCCAGGGCATCATCATGTTTAACCAATCTGGAGTTGTAGTTGTTGATATTGTAGAATAAGATACCTTCACCTTTAACTCCAGTCTGTACTGCTGTTGGACTAAATGCATGTAAGGCAATGTAGGCTTGCAGTGCTGGGGTATTTGCACAGAGCAGCTCACCACCCAGTGGTGGTTAGCAGTGCCCTGTATAGCAAGTAGTGTTTAGTTTGTAAAACTTTCTTATAAGGCTTAGTACTTAGGGCTTCAACTTGTAACACAGAAAGGCTTTTCTTGGAGCTAAGCTTAGGGCAGCCTGTTAGGACATTGAACAGCCCCAATACCAGATCATAGCATTATCTAAGATCTAGCCTTAACCCTAGAGACCACTCAGGGGACCCCAGTAAAACCAAGTCCCTAAACCATAATAGCCCAACCCTAATACAGTTTATGAAAATGAAAACATGGATATACAATTTCCTAATTTCTCTGTAGCCAGGTTGGCAGATATGGGCATCCTGAGACAATGTAGCATTTGTCTCATGTACTCAGACAACCTTTTAATCCTTAAAGAAACTAACTCAGTGTGCAAGAGATGTATATACAATAACTTCCTTACAGGCAAACATTTGGCTTACAAATAATGTTGCCAATAACATACACACTACATCCTTCACACATAATGCTCACCACACACACACACACACACACACACACACACACACACACACACACACACACACACACACACACACACACACACACGCACGCACGCACACACACACACACACACACACACACACACACACACACACACACACACACACCTTCCCATGCTGAAGCACTTAAAAGAAACTGTCACAAACCTCAGAGATCTCTTAAGCTGTGAAATTAGTAATACCTATTCTCAGCAATCTCTAAAGCATATATCAAAAGCAACATCTAATACTACAAATAACCCTGCACCCAGTGACCCCCAAGAACACAGCCCATAAAGCAAGTAAACACTTTGCCTAGTGTTCTTGCTATTGAGGATTCTATTCTAGGATTCAAAGATGCCTCTCTCACCAGACTGAGAAGATAATGATCAGTTGTCTGTCTGCAGCAAGGATCTACACTATTACTCACGTACTCAAGCACTGCACCCCAGGTACTAATCGGATTCTATCATAGTTCATGTGGATATACATGACTTGAGACAAACCTCAGTAAATTATATGAATGGAAGCATGATGGATCTCTCTGAGTATGAGTCAAAGACAGGTACATGCCTTGCACTGAGCACCATTCTACCTTCAACAATGATGATACCACAGTATGAACAGAAAATGATTGATTTTAATAATGGGGATCATATATCTATGAGTATGGGAGGGTATGGTTAACAGACCATGTTACTTTCCAATGATGGTCTGCACCTGTCTCTCATGGCCTTTCGGATATTGGCTAAAATGTTATCGACCCCTTAGAGCCCTTTTAGGCAATGTCAAAATGATAAAACTATCGAAACAGCAAAAAAGAAAAAAGCCTAAACAAGAAACCAAGAAACTCCACACCCTATAATTCTCCACACTCTGGAGGATGTAGACATCTGTGCTGTTAAAAGCTTAGGGAAAAGGAAAAAAATACAAACAAACAAAAGTCAAAACACGTACTTTAATAATGAACAAAAAGCATGGCAATGGCTGTGCTATACAGAAAAGCCATTTATACTACTAAACAATAGACTGAGCAGAAATGTGACAACTAGAATGAATAACAAGAAAAATGAGGAATGCATCTGTAAAGCAAGGATAAAGAAGGGGAATAACTGAGAGTAGAAATGGAGAAAGAATAAATGGTAAAGGTATGACAGAGAGATAGTAGGAGGAAAGGAAGATTTGAAAAAAGGAGAAAGAAGGAACAGACAGCCAGAGAGACATACATACAGACAAGCAGACAGTATGACTTAGATAAAAGTAGTAATAGAAGGTTTACCCCACCACTAGCAGAGTTTCACAAAAATGATGGCTACGCAGTCAGAACTTGAGTGCAGTTCAGCTATACCCCACGTCCCTGTTGCAACTTTATTTTAGTCGGGCAGTTGGATCAGAGGACTAAAGCTATGACTTGTTAGTAAGCTGCTTCCTGTGCCAAGAGTGCAGGAATTGAATCTTTCCAGCTTCATTTGCATACTATGTGAGCTTAAGCAAATCACTTAACCATATAGTGCTTTGGGACAGTTAGAAATTTGGGCTAAACTTGTTAATGTTTCTCATAGACTCCATGCCTAGTAACTGCCTATGAATGTATGCACCCATGAAGGTGTAAGAAAGAGGAAGTGAAGGGCTAAATAAGGAAGGAACAGAAAAAGTGAGAATAAAAATACTTATACTATGGAAATATGCAAGTAATCATAAATCTTCATAAAGAGATAACACAGTGGGGTCATGAGCCAGGGCTTAAAGATTTAGTCAGCTCCGACTCAACAGACAATACATTTTTGTGGGGGTTATTGGAGTACAGCAATGTGTGTGTGTGTGTGTGTGTGTGTGTGTGTGTGTGTGTGTGTGTGTGTTTTCTTGACACCATGGCAGCACTTGCAGACAAGATGACTCTTTGGGAAAAAAATCATTATTCTGGAAAATGGCATAGAGATCCAATGTATGCCAAATGTGAAGGTCATGAGAACTACAAGGATGCCCCCTCACCTCAGTTATAAGACCTTGTGCATCACACACATTACAGTGAAAGGAATTATAGAGTAGTTTTGTTGAAGTATTTCTTAGACTATGTGTCAGGGGAACCTTTAAAGCCATGTCAGAGCAGTCCATGGTATCTTGCACCTCAGAGTAATGGATGATATTGTAGGAGCCACCCATGGTACTGACTTTTTCCTCAGCAGTTCATAAGCTCCATATGTTCTCAATAACCTGCAGCAGCATGATAACACTGAGAAATGTATTAAGTGTGTGTGTCACAGAATCCTGGTGTCCACTATGGTCTCTAAATAGGTTATGTAACTAGGACAGTCAGATCTAAATATACCTAAATATCTACAGATGTATTCTCAGATATTCAGCATATTCACACAATAGAACAACCAAGCTGTGAATGGCATTCCCATCTACTGAATAGTGATCTACTATCTGGTCATTAGGGAGGGCATGGTAGGTCAAGTGCTGACAGTAACACTCATGAGCCCAAGATCTGTGGCGAATGAAACCCAGTCAGCACTGCCAATGGCTACAGCAATATATTGCTTCTCGTCACAAACTGCCACAACTATAAATATGCCTGTTAGCTGCTGCTCTGCTGTTTTGTCTGCTGTTTCTTTACATAGCACCAATAAATCAAGCTGAGTGGTATCTGCATTGATGACATGTCACTATTCACTCATTGTCTTGTGCATTATCATTTATATCAACATAAACACTCCTTTATATGGGCTTTATACAGCACTTTTCAAGTTATTGTGCAACTGTGCAACTAACCATTGTGAATAAAAAACACCAATCCTGTTCCAGAGAGCTGCTCAAATGAATCTTGCACATTTTGCAACTTGTGTATGAATAACATACATCTCTTGGATGATCATAAGGTTACATTTAAATCTGTGAGGATTACTACACATTAATTACCTTAGTGGCCATTAAGGTGGGTTATTGTTTCATCTAAGAACCAATAAACATGGGAACATCCTCTTGTGTGGGTGTCTGAGTGGTTTTTGAGGGAAATGTATGGCATTACCTGTTATCATACATGATATGTTTTTATTAGCTATCAAATGTTTGCTCATAGTGTCTTGTTTACCATTGACTATTAAATTTCTTACTATATAATAACTCAGACAATTGGTGATATAACTACCAGTGAATTGTGTTGCTCAGAAATATTACTTCTGCTCAGACTACAAATAATGATGGATTGAAGTGTTATTTCTGAAGTTCAAGTCAGTAGAAGGGACACACCAGTGCTTTCTTATAGCTAATGTTAGAGGTATATATGACCATAACTTCTCATATATATGGCCAGTACTTGGCACTTGTATGTTATGCTGCATGGTCTGTCATGTGCTGCGTCATTTACTGCTGAAAAAGTCATTCTGTTTTTTACAGCTACCACTTCATAAATACAGGAAACGTGTTAATGGATCAAGAGCAGTCAGTTAATTATGTCACATATAGAACTAAGTCACATGGATAATGGCATTTGTGACTGTATTCTAGCACTCATACATACTAGCACATTTCTAGAAGAATACTTTGTGACAAGAAAAGCATATTAAGTGCAGATGTATTCCTTAGGTTGAGTATAAAAGGTCAAAGAACAAAAAAAAAACATATAAATTATTAGGAATAATAATACTCAAATTTTTACATATATTCCTTATGCATCTGCAGCAGTCTAACATTTAACTCAGATGTAGTATGACATTACTGTCACAGTTGCTATGATTATATCATCATCAAGTAATATTAGTGGGAGACCAAATGCTAAAAGATGAAATAATAAATTCCGCAGAATCCTTTGTTTTCATTTTCACGTATTGTTGAACTCCAATTACTTGTAAGCAAAAGAAGTAGACAAAATGTATATATCAGTTAGAAGTAGTTCATAGGCTGTTAATGATTTTGCTATTAGGAAACACAGAGGGCACATTCTTTCAGCTGTCTCTGTTGTCATCCTGACAAGTTGTAATGTGTTACTTACACATGTAGATGTTCCTTTCTCCATTCTTTTTCATATATCTATAATCTTGAGCTGGAAGCCAAATTCCCTGCAAATCAAAATGACTCTAAAGTACCTTCCAAGTTTAAAGAGAGAAGCCACTGCGCTTACCTATAACTGTGAATGATATGGTATGAAATGTTATAACATGAGACCACTGAGCTTTCTAATACAGGACCAAACAAGCAGCACATATTTAGTTCCCTAGAGTTAGAGAAATTTCTAAAATTGCAGTCTATGAAATGTTGTTACTGCTGTTCTTTGAATGGAAACATCACTGAACTTTCTCTAGATGCCATGATTTCTTAGCCACTGCTGCAAAAAGCTGAATTCCCTAAGACAGTGCTAGCTGCCAAATGTAATAACCAGACAACTTTCATACAGGAAAGGCTATAAAAATATGTAAAATATGTATATATCTATCAGGGTTGGTTAATGTCATAGCAATAAAACACCATAAGAGGTAAATAGGTAGTACAAAATGAAGCCATGGCACTCTGCTGATAAATTAATGCCCAGGGAAGCTTCTTCATTCAACAAGTCTTTAAAAAAATCCTTGTGTTTAAAACCGGGGTCAAAAAAGATATGCAAAGCTATTATATCTGTGAGTTTGAAAATCTCTGACAAAGGCTTGCATTCCCTATGTGTATGTTTGTATCTTGCATTTGCAACAAATAACCACAATCTTCTGTTGTGTGAAGAGTATATAGCCAATATAAGTAGAAATGTAGCAAAACGGTGTCAGTACAAACTGCTGTCAGAATAATTCCAGTGTTTGTCATCAACTGCAGCACTATCTTTTCTCTGCTGCGTCATAACACTGCACTTAAAGTAAATTATGGATTAGCATTTCTAGGTGTTAGTAATGGTGGTGGTGACATGAGAAGGCACAGGAAGCTGGTATTTATGCTGTTCATTAAAAGGAAAGACTACCTTTTACAAGATTTAACCACAGTGATTTTTTTTTCAGTACCACTGTTGAGCAGAGTATTGTGAGGGATGACTTTATGATCCCACTTTGAAGTCTAGAAATACATAGCTGCAGAAGAATATTTCATTGTACTTAAGATTCTTTTATTGAGATTGCCAATTGATATAATATCATTTCTGTACCCTTCAAAAACATTAGACAAATCCTATCTCATTTTGTTACAGCATCTTCTCTATATACATCTTAACTTCCTGGTTAATTGATGGTCATGCAGGCTTTGATTTGAATTTGCCCTTTTTACTTCTCTGTATCTGCTATTTTTGGGAACTAAGACCAGATAAACTACCTTGCTTGTACAAGAGAAGAATATGTCCTTCCAACTGGAATTGTAATAACATCAATAAAGAAACAGCCTTTTATTTGCAAAGCAAGGTCTTTACGTTTCATTAAAAAAATAAGATTTATTTATTATTTTTTTTAAGTTTTAATTTGCAGTCAAGTAATCGGGGGTAATTCAATAATGCTTACATGGAGCTAATCTCCATGTAAGGATAGCAGAATGGCTTGAACATGGAGTTTGGAGGCTGTGCAATCCGGGAAACAGTGCTGGGGGCATGCAGAAGCCTCCCATCACTGTTCAACCACAGGGGTGATCGTGGAATGTAAATCACCTCATTTGTTGATGAAAATCATGCAAATGAGGTGATTTACTGATCCAGGAAGCAGGCAGACATCTGTGTAGGAGCCATGTCTGCATTACAAATGTATGCAGGAACTGTCTGTGTACAAGACTGCAAAATAAAAAATGAGGCTATGACAACTTAATGTAAAGCATGTATTAGTTGCATCAGGCATGCCAATGGTCAAACTTTAGGCAATTGGCATGTAAAACTGATGCACAATATGAAAAATCAAAAGTTGATTTTATGTGCACATATGCTATGTGCAAACCGAGCTCAGTGGCACCCAAGCATGGGATCTGACAAAATATAAATGTAAAATATTAAAAGGAGATTATTTAAGCTAAAAGTAAATTCCCCATTATACTAGCCAGCATGCAGACTCATGCAATGGCAGGTAACAGTGGTTGCTAAGGACATAGGCTGTCATGTAGTGCTGTAACTAGGGTATAGGTAATTAGGTATATGCAAATTAGCTAAGTTTACTGAATAGCAAAATGGGCCACCGTGTCTGCATGTACCTAACAATGTAGATGCTATAATATGGTGGTGTAGGCAGAAGAGGCAGATGACATGAAAAGGGGGTGTGTCATGCTTGGTGTAAACTCATTGGAGCTTACAAACCCTTCAGTGTCCATGGACACTGAAAGGAGGATCTGTGAATGGAATGGAATGCAGGGAGTGTGTGACAGGAACTGTAACACACACCCTGTGTTGTGAAAGTGCTATATGGCACTTTACATTAAAATAGTGTCCTTGGGCACATACCTCTAAACCTCTTAGAACAAGAAGTCTGGACAAATGCAGTACTAAAAGTGGGACAAAGGCAAGTAATAGAGACTGTTTTTAAATATTGCTCTTACACACTTAGAAAGTTGATAGAATAACAGGTTTTGATATATATTTAAAATAGTTGTATTTCTTTTTTTCACTGACTTTGTAGCATGGAAGAGCTATAAATATATATATATATATATATATATATATATATATATATATATATATATATATATATATATAAATATATAGAAATGTATAGTTGAACTCTTCATTAGTGATTTAGCTTAGTGGTTAGAATTCTGGCTTTGCATGTAATAACTCATGGTTTGAATACCAAGGCAGAACAATCAGCTTTTACATGGGAAAGCATTGTTATTTATTTTTTTATTTAATGATGTAGTAATTGATGTTTGTTAACTAGGGTAGTGTAGCTTGTCCATATTTCCAGTGTCAGTGTATATATGATGTGAACTCACCCATGTAAACACAAGTGTCCCATACAGTACAGTCACACCTGAGTTAATGTAATCAAAGCAGATAGGGGGATGTTATGCAATGTAAAACATATACACTTAATAACATGTCAGTAATGAGTAATTGATGTCCAATCCTTACATTTTTTTAAATGAAAACTGAGCAATGCATAGCAGTGCTTAGCTCTGCTTAGCTGGTTTGAGCATTGCTTAGAAGTTTAATTCTAAGCAGCATTCAGCCCGGCTAAGTGGATTTGTGCACCGCTAAGCACTGCTCAGCATTTCTGAAAGTAGCTAAGCAACAGATTATGTCTGAGGCTGCTTAGCTATGCTTAGCTGGTTTCAGAAATGCTGAGCGTGTTTGTGTCCAGGGAAGAGCCTTTTCTACTCAGCAATGTTCACACTAGCTGCAACAGTTTTAAAGCCTTAAAACTGGAGGAAATTGGAAAAAAATAAAAGGAAATAGCAGACAAAAGGCAATCAACTATAAATGACTAATAAGGCCTCTGCCACTCACAGTGGCCCAGTCAATCCCCTCAGTAATATAGCTGGAAGGTGGAATGTGTCAGCCAATCACATAGGCAGCATCTGTACCACACCAGTATAAAGTAAGCAAACACCCTTCAATCTGATTTTCCTACATACTCAGCGTCATTGGAGCACACAATTGGGAATTTTAACTGACAAAATGATAGGGGCTTCTCCTGCTTTGCTACATCTCTACATGTTACAGACTGAGGGTGGTGATGAGGATGATGCTAACAACTGGCCCAGACTCAGGAAGAGAAGAGTGTTCAGACCCAGGGTAACCTTTTAGTGGCTACATTAGCTGGATATAGTAGAGTGCTATAGGGTGGACAGGGGCATACTTCAGCAAATCACCGAGCTCTGCCATGCTTACCTCAGACCCAGAGCCAACAGAAGGGAACATATCCCAGTGGAAACAAATGTATGTGTAGCCTTAAGAATAGTAGCTACAGGTACTTTCCAAAGACCTACTGGGGATATCATGGGGGGTCTCACAGGCATCTGCATCCAGGGTACTCCACCAGTTCCTGGATGTCATGCTAAGACATGTCAGTGAGGACATTTATTTCCCCAGCACCCTGAGGACAAGACCAGCAATATGTGTCTCTTTCACCATGTAGCAAACTACCCAGAGATACTGGGTGCCATAGACTGCACCCATGTCTACATCAAAGCACCACCCAATGAAAAGGGTAAAGTCTATGCCAACTGCAAGGGCTATTACTCCATCAACTGCCAGGTCATGTGCAATGCCCAGAGTATTATCATCAGTGTGTGTTCTGGCAGCCCTGGCAGTTATCACAACTCCCACATTTGGCATGACTCACAGCTGTAACAGTCATTTGCTGGGGGGAAATCCCATACGGCCATCTCGTGGGAGAAGCTGGCTACTCACTGGAACCATGGATGCTGACACCCATCAGAAATGCACACACACGCGCACACACACACACACACACACACACACACACACACACACACACACACACACACACACTGAAGAATGCCATAATGAGGCACACGCACAGACTAGTACATCATAGAGCATGTATTTGGGCTGCTCAAGTCACAGTACTGCTGCTTGCCATATCTGGTGGAGCCCTGTAGTACTCTCCAGCCACATGTGCACACATGTTCATAGTATCTACCATGCTACATAATATAATCCTGCAGAAACAGCTGTGGCAGGAGCATCACAGGGAAGGGACACAAAGCCCCCCCACCATTGCCAAGGTCCCCACAGGCACAGGGAGACTTAGAGGAGGAACCCCCTGATTCTCTCCATGTAGGCAGATGTAGGTGGGTCCAGTACACCCTGGCCTTGGAAAACAGGCAATGCATACCACATACACTGCTGCCCTAGAGATCCAGGTACTGACCTCTCTCTCTGACTTGCACATGCACTAAAAAGGATGCCACACACATCCCACTACCTGTACCTTACCATGTATAGGCTCTGTACTGCGTGCATCCAACAGAGTCATCCCTCATACACTGTCCTCACAACTGCCACAGGCACAAGGTAAGTCACTCTTCTTAACAACAAATTAATGGTGTATTACACTGTGGTAGCATATCTATGGTATCACTGCATGTATGTAAGGGAATGGGGTTGCCTACCGGGATAGCAGCAGACAACTGACAGCTATGTGGGACAACAGGAAATGTCTGCAAATACTGGCTTCCCCAGAATATGCAGTAGTCCCCTAGGTGACAAAACACACTGCAGTATATGTGGGAGACTAACAAACTGTGGGGTCATAGGACACATGCATGGATGCCAATATTGGAATCCCAAACACACCTCTCAGCCTCTCCCAGCAAGTCAGCTGTACAAAGCCAGAAAGAAATGTGTGGCAAAGGCCCACAAATAGGGACAGTGATGAAATAGTCCACTTACAAGCTTACAAGCTTAAACAGTGATATCACAGCAGGCCTTGCAGTTGCCTTAAGTCTCCGAAGGGTAAGAAGTCTGAAACTCAAATGTCTGCCATAACTGTCTAACCTTCAGTCTCTAGTGATATGTCAGTATTCTCCAACACAAGCATAATACTATGCTAAATGGAACCAAAATGTAAAGCAAACATCTGGATAGTCTGTGGAAATGTGTACAGTTGAGAGGTATGCCCCCCCCTCCTCCAACACACTAATTTTCCCATAGAAATGCAAGAACAATTATGTTTGTAGGGTAATAGCAGCAGAGCACACATTCCCATGGCTTTCCTAATCAATTAGCTAACTTGTAGCATGTCCACAATATGCAGGGGTCAATGAGGTATGTATATGCAAGGTTGATACTGTCAGGAAGTAGGCAGCACTTACTGTTAGCTGTTGTGGCTTAGTGGTCTAACTACAGTACTGTGGTTGACAGGGTCCATGTTTCAAGACTGTCCGTGCAAATTATGTTGCATGTCAGCTACATCTATGGTACAGTAGTACACACTATCCACAAGTCAATATCTGTTACTGCAGGAAAGCTGGACAATTCAGGGACAGGGCACCATACATCTGGATAGTACACAGCTTGGAGTAACCTACACAGTGCCTAGTAGGACAGCAGGTGTTTGAAAGTCAGTGTATTACCAGGTTATAAATAGCTGCCTCCTTACTGTGCCAGTACTGATAACAAGTCACTGGGCACCAGCCATTCCCCTGGAATGACAGGGTGTCACAGAATGTCAACAAGTATGCCTCATATATCTGTTCTGCTTGTCATATCATTCCATTTGCCTGACAAACTACTTGCAAAACAATAAAGGTTGATGTGAAAACATCAAAGGCAGACAGTGGAGAAGCAGACATCATACCCATAAGAAAAAGCAAGCTAATACCAAACCATTCTCCAAACAGTCTACGTTTGGCAGAGCAATATTAACACCCTATCCCCATGTGTGGGCCTGTGTCTGACTGTTATATATGGGCCTGTCCAGTTGTCAGTCTGTGACGGTTTGACAGCTATGGCCAATATGTAGCCTTATAATAACATTGCAATACAAACATTCTGAGAACCACAGCAGATGTAAGGGTGCAATGATGGACAACCTGCTAAACAGGTTCAGTTCTTCTGACTTATACATCTCATAAACTGACCCCAAGCTTCTAAGGAAGGGTATCAGTAGCTACACATCACTCTCCCCCTCAGAGGATGTAGACAAATATGCTGAACAATATGCCATTGCCGTATACAAGTACCTGTACAATTGCATGGACTCAGCCATACCCAACAGAACTAAAACCTGCTTCTCAAGAAAACACAAATCAATGTGGTGGACATCCTCTATCAACAGACTTTACAACAAAAGTAAGCAACTATTGTCCACGGGTAAAAAGGCATAAATTCCCAATTAGAAAAACTCCCTCCTTAGCCTCAACAAGCAAAGTAGATCACTAGTGAAATCCTCCAAAGCCAGTTATGAATCAAAACTAACCTCTAAGACAAAGGCTAACCACAAAGCCTTTATCAGTTACATTATAAACCTGCATGGCTAACACCAGGTTTGTTCTGAATGACTTCTTAACAGTGCCACTTACACTGATCCTGTCAACTTAACCAACCTGCTAGCAGATAGGTTCAGCACAAACATCACCCCCCGCCCCCACTGAAAGTCACATTCCACATACCCGATATTTGCTCTGTACCTCACATCTCCATATATCAAGTGTTAATGTCCCTATCCAAGCCAAACAGCACAGCTGCTATGGGACCTGATACTATCCCAGGCTGTATTCTGCAACATCTCCAGCAAGAAGTAGCCTTGCCATTGAGCACCCTACTCAACCATAGCCGAAGTACAGGCTTCATTCCAGCAAAGTGGAGAACTGCCATTATCATCCCTTTGCACAAAGGTGGTGCTACTAATAATCCTGGAAACTATTGCCCCATTAGTTTGACAAGTCTGATCTGTAAGTCCATGGAGACTATTATTATGCACATCGTCAAGGGCATAGGCAATATCCAAGAATTTGACCACACCCAGTTCAGACTGGTCAAGGGCAGATCTTGCCTGTTGAACCTGGTTGACTTATTTGAGATTGTCACCAAGGCACTGGATGAGGGAAAGTCATTACACACAGCTTTCCTTGAAATGGCCAAAGCCTTTGACACAATCCCCCACTCGGGCATCATCGAAAAGCTTACAGAACTTGGTGTAAATCCCTATGTCATCATGGGGTGCCCAGTTGGCTCACTGATAGGACCCACAAGGTCAAAATAGGTGCCACTACCTCTGATAGCAAACATGTCACTACTCATGTCCCTTTAGGGATCTGTCCTGAGACCCCTATTGTTTGCAATCTACTTGTCTAAGGTCCAGGAAAAGACAAAAGGGTTGTGGTTGACCGAGTTTGTGGACGACTGTAACTTGGGTGCTGTCACTGACTTCCCAAATGATGTTAACATAGTTCAAGAAGGTCTCACAGCAACAAATGACTGTGCCAAAGTCATGGCCTTAAGTAAAATGCAAAAAAAAAAAAAATGTATTAGTATACCATTCATGAAAAACTCAGCCCCTACTGATTGCCACATTAGCGGCAACCCCCTAAGCACACAACCTGTGCTGAGAGACCTGGGTACACAAGTTGACAACAATCTCATGTTCAACCATCATGCAGCGGCAATGGTCAGAAAAGGCTTTTACTGGGTTCATCTCATAAGTAAAGGGATTGCATCCAGAAAAAAGGAGGTTATTAACTCTCTGCACTCCATCCTCATTAGGCCAACAACTGAGTACAACTCCACATTTGGTATATGCCTTTCCAAACACTTGCACCAACTGGAAAGGCCAGAGAAATACCTCAAAAAGACAATCTATGGCCTCCAAAACCTGTCCTATGTGGACAGGCTCAAATAAGAATCACTCTACTCTATATCATACAGATTGCTCAGAGGTGACCTGTGTCTCGCCTACAAGGCAATCTCAGACCCTGCTCTAGTCCAGATACTCCATATCTGTACATCTAACTCCTTGCGTAGTACCCCATCAAAAGTCTTAACTCTCCTGGAGAGACAGGTTTGTCTCCCAGAGGCTGACCCGTCTCTGCAATACACTCCCCATACATGTCAAACAAAGTATGTCATTCACCCTCTTCAATTGCAACCTTGATGAGTGGATGGGAAAGCAAAAATCTGTCCCAGGGGTGCCACCTGTGTCCCTCATTGACAGTGCCAACAGCTGCTGATTGCGTTTTCTATTCTGGGGGTACACTCTGGGCTAGGCTTGTAAGTGTCTCATAGCCATTAGCCTAGTAATCTCCTATGATCCCATGAACAGGTACACTCAGAGGTGTGAAGTCCATAACCCTGTGTGTGGTATTATGACTTCTACCCCACTCACACCAGAAGTACAAATACATAACAGCAGCAACTGTGGACAAAGCCTATGACTGCACTACAGAAGGACAAAGATACACATATAAGGGGAAGGGGAACTACTGGCCAGACAAATGGAAAATGTGCACACCAGAACAAATTGTGCATTAACATAGGCTCCCTGCAGTGTATGCAGTAAGTAAACATCACCCACAACTACACAACACACACCCACATATGTGGGGGTCCTCAAAAATATAAACCCAAACAAAGGACACCTCAGAGCCAAAAACACATGAGAACTCCACAAACCTCAACACCACATACCATGTATAGTCCAGACACCATTGTCAAGCAGCCACTAAGGCCCAACCATAAACTCAACATATAACTCATAGGAGATGCCAATGTGAGACACACAGATGTGCCTCTCACAAGACTGCATAAGGAGACAGTAATGGTTACTTGTCTGTCAGGTGCCATCATACATCATATCACACATGCACTGAAGTCTCCCCACAACAGGTACTGTTATGAGTCTGTCGCCGGCCATGTTGGTGTGAATGACTTCAGACGTACCTCCCTGGACTACAGGAAGACAAACATGATTGAGCATGCTGAATATGTGTCTCATGTAGGTATGTCCCTAGGCTTAAGCACCATTCTACTGTCACCCAGAATGATGCCTCAATACAAACAGAAAATGATAGACATTAACAAGTGGCTGACTTTCTGGTGTCATCCCAGGGTGATCTGGTGCCTGACAGCCTGGGAAGATATGATTAACAGAACATGGTGCTTTGCTAGAGATGGCCTGCATCTGTCTAAGTTGGGCTTCAGACTTCTGGCAAAGGCCCTTGCCTCCCCCATAGTGGCTGTTTTAGGGAAAGTCATGAGGCTGATACTACCAACATGAAACTCTCAACAAAATGCAAATGAGAGGTCATGCTGCTAAACTTTAGGAGTCTAAACATGAAAATGCACTCATTGCAAGCATTCTTAACCCTGGATGATACTGACATTTGTGCACTCAGAGAAACCTGGACCACAGCTGTAGAGAGCAACCCATCCTTACCTGGTCAGTCATCCTCTCAAACAGCCAGACCCCAAAATGTGGGCAGCAAAGCCAAAGGTGATGGAGTATAAATATATATTAAACAGACACACACCTCCAGGCTGGTCAAACAGTCTGACACACACAAGATACTCCAAGTGCAATTAACCATTGACAAGACCCCTATTCAAATTATAGGTAGGTACAGGCCAACATATTTGACTCAGGATGCCCACCCCACCTATCTGGCACTCTACAAATCTATCAAGATTCAACCTTTTACCCTGAACCTAGCTGACTTAATTTATTCAACCATAGATTGGAAAAAACAACCATGCCAGAACAGAAATGAACAGAGATTCCCCCTTCTTATCAATGCTAAATCCTTAGGACAGCTACTTAATACCCCCACAAGATGTGATACATTTGTCGGATTTGGCAGTAATCAACATGATTAACCACTACAGCACCCATATGGTATCATCCTCCCTGGCAAGATTAGACAAAAATGCGGCCACGTTCAAAATCACCATCTTTCCTGACCCCCCTCTAGCCAAGATAAAATGAAAATGTCTCCCAAGCTAATCACAACCACCTGAGAGATGATATAAACAGCTGCACAACCCCCTCCCCCACTGGAGGAACAGCCACCAATGCCCAAATGTACACCAAAGTACTATACCAGCATATATATATAAATATAGATATATATATATATATATATACATATATATATATATCTGTATATATATATATATATATATATATATATATATATATATATATATATATATATATATATATATAGATGTATGGAATCAGGAATACCTGAGAGGACAACTTCATCCTCTGCAAGGGAAAGTAAACCTGTCTGGAAACATCTGCAATAAAGGAACTATATAACTAAAGGATAACATTGCAGTCCAGGGCCAAGAAGGAGCAGGTGCACAATTGGAAGCAATCTCTCCTTAGCCTAAACAAACAAATTAGAGTACCAGTGAAATCCTCTAAAGGCAACTCAGAGTCCAAATTGCCCACATCTAAGACAATCATAAGGCCTTCTTCACATATGTCTGCAGTCTCAAAGGAAGCTCCCAGAACTGTTCAGAAGTGGTGATCAAGGATACCACATATACAAATGCTGTATACATAGCAAATCTATTGGCTGACAGATCCAGCGGAAATGTCTCTCCTCTGCCCCTCCATCAGTAAAGCAGGACATCTCCAGTATCTGCCCACCTACCCCTTATCACTAAGGAACAGGGCATCACTGCCCTCTCAAAGCCAAAAAGACACCCTCCATAGGATCTGAATACATCCGAGGTTGCATCCTACATGAACTCAGGCATGAACTGGCAGCACCATTAGGCACCCTAGTCAACCAAAGCCTGAGTACCGACTTTGTTCCAACCGAGTAGAGGACAGCTACTGTCATTCCTTTACAGAAAGGTGCAGTGTTCAAGGAAATTAAAGACCTATCAGCCTAACTATCCTGATCTGAAAGGCCATGTGGTGGATTATCATGGACCTCATTAACAGAGACATTGGCAAACTCCAAATACTTGACCCCCACACAGTCTGCATTTGTCAAGGGGAGGTATGTCTGTTAAATCTAGGTGACTTTCCTGAGACAGCCACCAAAGGCATGGATGAGGGAAAGAGAGTGCATACCACCCACCTTGACTTGGCCAAAGCCTTATGCATTATTCCCCACTTGTCCATAGTACATAAACTCTGTCATCTTGGCTTCAATACATATGCTACCAGATGGGTAGCAAACTGACTCATTAATAGAACTCACCTAATCATAACAGGGGTAGCCAACTCAAGCAGTAGACCCATAATGAGCAGCATACTCCAGGGATCAGTCTTGGGGCCTCTGTTATACGGGATATACTTCCTTGAGGTGCAGGTCAAAAACACTGGCCTATGGCTTACCAAGTTTGCAGATGACTGCAAGCTGGGAACAGTCATCAATTCCCAAAGTGATATGGACGTCCTCCAAGAGGGTCTCACCAAAACAAATGTTGTATGGAAATCTTTCTAGATGGGACAACTCAAACATAAGGGTATCTCATCCAGAGAAAAAGAGGTTATTAGATCCATGTATCCTATCCTTATAAGGCCAATTATTGTGTACAACACCCACTTCAGCATGTACCTCACAAAACACATGCAGGAGCTGGAGAGACCACAGAGGTTCCTCACTTGGAGAATCCAGGCCCTCACTCACCTACCCTACACAGATAGGCTAAAAGCACTCTCTCTGTACTCAGTTCCATACAGACTCCTCAGAGGTGTCCTTTATCTGGGGTACAAAGCAATCCAGACCCTGCCTTGGGACAGCTGCATATCTGGAAGTCAAGTCCCACTCGATCAACCTGTAGGCACAGCATCAACCTGGTCCATGATATCAATAGGACTTGTTGGTGTGACAGATATGTGTCCCACAGACTCCTCCATCTGTGGAATACACTCCCTGTCCACATCAAGCCGAGTACCTCAATACCCCTTGTGAAGTGTACCCTGGATAACTGCATGGTAAACAGAAAATACAGTCCTGTGATTCCACCTGTGACTCTGCTGGACAGGGGCTCTGGGTGATGACATGTCTTAACATGGGCTACACTCTCATCTGCTAGGGTTATAAGGGCTTCAGGGCCAATAGCCTAGTAACTTCATATGAACCTATGAACCTATAAACAAATGTCTGTCAGTGGTTCACTACATTACTCTATACTGCTCTGCCACTGACATACCAGGAAATCACAGTGCTATGTAGAATATACTGCACATAATATGGAAATCTCTGCTCAGTACAATGCACTCTGTACCCACACCAGGATATGACTTTTCAGTTAAGAAGGATACCCCACAACCAAGAGATCCTCAGCCAATATATCATTGAAGTGCTGGACTGTTTACACAGCCTTATCAGCCAATCGGCTGTAGCCACACCTCTCAACTGGCTGGATTTAGTGAGAATGTCTATATTTAGGCCATAATTTTGTTCATCATAAATCTTGTATTTCTATGGTAAATCACTGTGATGATCTGAGGATGCATGTCAGTAAGTAAAGCAATAGCATACATTTTAGTGTCAGATGTCATATATGTCGGAAAATGCCTGCTACAACAAACCCTGTTACTCTAGCAATTTTCTAAGTTTATAAGAGCAATATTTAAAATATCTCCCTATGTTTGGTTCATTGCCCCCCTCCCCCCAGTTTGGCAGGCTATCCCCAGATTTCTTGCACTAACAGGTTGAGAGGTATGGCTGTAACACACAAAACCCTGGACTGGAGTACAGTTATCTCCTGAATGGACTCCCACCCTTACTATAGAAGGTCATACTGAGCATGCTCCTACACATAGAAAATCACAGTCCATGTCTAAACCCACATTGGAATATACACCTGTATTGTGCATATATGTCTTTGCATACAGACAGCTATGTATACCTTAACTGTATCTACCCACACCAATCACACAGGATTACCCTCAGCTATCTGTAGGTGGCTGATATGTGCTATATCTACATCTGTTAAGTAAGATACACAGACATATATACTGGCAATATATACAAATATTTCAAGCATACACACACATAGACATGGGAAAGAGAGAGACAGACAGTGAAAGAGAGAAAGAGATAGGGAGACACACAGAGTGAGTCATAGACAGAGACACCCTGAAAGGCATAGAGTGATGGCCTGCTGCAGACAATTGCATAACAGTTGTAACCAGTGCCATGTGCCAGCATGAAGGTGAGCTTCATTGTTTAATAGTACTGATGTAGGGGTTCTAATCTCACATCACCCATGTATGCGTGTGTGTGTGTGTGTGTGTGTGTGTGTGTGTGTGTGTGTGTGTGTGTGTGTGTGTGTGTGTGTGTGTTTGTGTGTTTGTAGGTTAAAGTATTTTGATGCCTGTCCCACCCAGTACACTTCCCATTGCACTACTTTACAAGATCTGCTGATGTCATTCACCTTAGAAGTACCTTTGGACACTCTTCAGCCCTATAAGCTCCATGGCATATGCGATAACTTTGTATTAACACTATAGTACAAATAACTAAATAGGCAGGGGTTCCAATCTCAGTCCTGGTAAGTGTGTGTTTGCAGGCTATATCATTTTGTGGCCTTTCCCACCCAGTACACTTCCCATTGCCCCACTTTACAAGGCCTGCTGATGTAATTTACCTTAGACATACCTTTGGACACTCTTCAGGCATCTAAGCTTCGTGGCACATGTGATAAGTAGGCTGCACTATAGTATGTACAAGTAGATCAGTGTTTGAATCTCAATACAGCCAACTATACTATTGTGTGTGCTTGTGTGTAAAGTCTATCCTCTGTGTGCATTTGTTATACAATTTTAAGGCCTGTTGGCCCCCTCCCATGGGCCATGGCATTACTTTAAAGAGCCTGTTGATGTCATCCATCATACAAGCACAGTCACCCTTTTTCTACCACAAGGGCACTGTGGTGCATGCAATAGTCATATCAGTCTATATTGCACATAACTAGATAGGTAGGACATCTAATAGAATAGTGTCAACTCTGTGTGCATGTGTGTTTCAATGGATGTCCTCATGCAGCAATGTGTCTGTGTTTCAGATGGCTCTACCATGTAAAGGGCCTGTGAACCCACCTTTGTCAATCCTAACAGCCCCTGCAATTGTCAGACACTTGAATAGTAGTGGCAGACACTGAAACACTATAGTAGCTCTGTGGTGTTTGTGTTATGTATCTAGCACTATAACTTGTAAAACTAGACAGGTAGAGGTTCTGCTATCAGCAGGGGCAGGTCATGAGTGTGTGTGTGTGTGTGTGTGTGTGTGTGTGTGTGTGTGTGTGTGTGTGTGTGTGTGTGTGTGTGTGTGTGTGTGTGTGTATGTGTGTGTGTGTATGCATGTGTGTGTATGTATGTATGTACATCCTCTTGCAGCAGTCTACCTGTGTTACAGCCACCAGCATACCTCTCAACCCCTCACAGAAAGACATCTGGTAAAAGCCATATGGAAAACTGGGGAAAATGTCAAGCTTTCCAAAGGGTTGCGTTGATACATGACAATATCCGTCATCAGTCTGCAATGTTTGTCATGATTTTCCTACAGTTTGCCAGAAAACCACAATTTTATGACAGATGGAAAGAAAGTATGTGTCAAACATCACGACAATCTGCAGACATATGCAGAAGTCACAGGCATGGCTACCATCTGTACCACTCTGCAGGTTGCAGTCCATGTTTGGCAAGGTGTGACCTGTGACAACAAGTGAAACAGTAAAGAAGTTTCAAGAGTGTAGGACAATAAAAATGTCATACAGTTCTGTGTTGATTGCATAGAACAGTTATTGCACATCAGAAGCACCTTAATGTTATGACCAATAGTGTAAGCTAAGGTAATGTCACACACAGAATGTGTCATAGCAGCAAACCAGAATTCCTGTGTGTTGTACTTGCTGTAGGCATGGTATGTCCTGCCAACTGTCACTTTACTACAAGTCATGTCCCACACTCCACATTTGATAATATTGCAAACACGTTCTGTGTTGCCTATGTGTGTACAATATGTAGACATGTGAAGGCTCTGTGACTACCTTGTGCACCCAATAACCCACATGTATATCGGCATGAATGCTAATTGGCACCACCCACATACATAGGTACAGCCTAAGGCTGTGTGTACTGTAAGCATGGCAACATAGTTGCATTCAGGCAACAAGTATTGGGAGTCATCAGGAATTGCTTGTATGTGGTTCACCACATAGGTAAAAGGACCGCTTCAAGCCAAAAGGTGGACATTACCTGTGAATAGTCCTCAGTCAGTACAACAATACATTAGCAGCATGACCAGTCTGCTATGCACCTATTCAGACATCTGCAGAATCTGTAATGACTATGTTAACACCCACAAAGGTCAACCATGGCCTTCACCACCTGTTCCACACAGACAGCCTGTAATCAGTACTGGCCCACTTGCTGCTGGCCAGGTTGTCCACAGGTGTGTATGGAATGCCAAGATGGCAATATCATGCTCAGCCCTTCAACAATTGCCGCATGTACAAGAGTATGACTCCATGTGCATTACCGGCATGAGAGGCCTAACTAGCATATGACATAGCAGACATACATGCTGAAGAGTCAGGCTTGGTTACCAGAGGCTGCCCTTTGTCAGGAATACACCCCCCAAGCATGTCAAACACAACATGCACACCCTCATCAATTGCATCAAGGTTGAATGGATGGGAAAGAAAAACATCTGTCCCTTGGGCTCAACATGTGTCCAGCAATGGCAGAGGCAACAGGTGCTGATAGGTGATTCTGTTGGGGATAAAGTAATGGCTTGGCTTGCAGGGGTCCTGTGGTCCTACAGAACACCCATGTGGCATATATGAAGGCTAGCTGGCTATGTCAAGGGGTATGTATGGAAGGTCACACTGTCTGCCCCCATTGTCTGTCACACACTGTTGCACACATACACACCCAATAAGCATGTACATATACAGACGTACCTTGGCGCGGAAAAGGTCACTCTGTTTCCACTCTGCCATACTCATCTTTGGTAATGTCAGCAGCCCCACAGGCTGTACACACACAGACACCTGGAATGCAAACAGAATATGGTATGTGAGGCAACAGTCAGTCAACTGCACTAACATCAATAATGTATCATGGCAGAAAGGTATATTCACTTTGATGTGTACCCATGACAATTGCCAGCAGACAGCACCTTATACAGCCTAACATTACTACATTGTACTATATTCACCCTGTGCATCACACCCATATTAGAATGTCCCTGCATTTATGGTATGGATAACAGGGATGTGGCACAGGTATCGTCACATGCACAGGCTGTGGTGTGTGGTTCTCAGAGGCCTAGGCTGGGCCATGCAGTTGATATTGTGTGTGTGTGTGTGTGTGTGTGTGTGTGTGTGTGTGCGTGTGTGTGTGTGTGTGCGTGTGTGTGCATGTGTGTGCGCGCGCGAGCGTGTGTGTGTGTGTGTGTGTGTGTGTGTGTGTGTGTGTGTGTGTGTGTGTGTGTGTGTGTGTGTGTGTGTGCATGTGTCTGGAGGGGTATGGTTCAACTAGGCCATGGAGAGGAGATGTGTGTGGTTGGTGGTGACCTGCCTGTGATAGTAATGTGTGAGTGTGTGTATGCACACAGTCAAGCCATGTGGTTGCCCTACACAGGGGTATGTTCGACAGCTGTGGACCATACATGGCAGGATGCACAGTTCACCATCTTGAGCCATGGACACGGGATCTGGGTCTGCCAGGAGTGTCACTGGCATCACCAAGCACAAGGCCAGATGTGGTACTACTACCTGATGGTGACTGCTGTCTGCTAGATCCATGTCCCTGATGGGACTGGCCAGGACCACATGCCCATGGCCTGCTACCCTGTGGTGTGGACAGCACCCTCCCTTTGGTAGTGCTGGTGGTACTGCCACTATGGGCATGTGAATGTGCATGGCCACATGGGATCTCAGCTGATTTTGCTGCTGACCTATGTCCACATGTCCGACTCCCTACTCCCACCACATGCTCAAGCACAGACATTGCTCGGCTAAGCACTGATAATGTCTCACCCCTCTGTGTAGCCACGACATCTGCAAAATGATGTATGCCATCAACAATGTCGTGGAGGTTGTCACACATGGCAGGAAGTGTTACATTCATGACTCTGAGCATCTGTCTGGTGTAGTGTTCAGAACATGCCTGTGTCTCCATGATGGACCAAAACATGTGTCGGGTGACACCTGCTGTGACACCTCTGACATGGGCTGGATGGGCAGCAGTCCTCCTTTGAGGACACTTGTCAATCTGCCTGTGTGGGACCTCACCAGCTCTCTGGATATGGCTAGTGTCTGCACACACATATGCCATAGTCACTACACTAACCTGCTGTATGCCAGCACCCTTCAACTGTCCAATATCTGTGGCTGCTGGGGACAGGGTATGTGTGGGCATACTGACCATGTCTGGGGACATTGTTGGTGGAAGTGGGATGTCAAGCAATGGTACAGATTCAGCCCATAACAACCCCACTTGTGCCCCACTATGACCACCACCATCATCAGAGTCTGATAATACACTGATATCAGGTTGTGAGGGGTGATAGTCCAACCCCCATGTTCACCTATGAGGGGAAGACAACATATGTAAATTACTACCTGCACTATAATGTTTGCTGATACACACACACACACACACACACACACACACACACGCAAACACATACAGGTGAGGTGGCACAAAGACATTATACAGACCACACTTTCTGAATGATGACATGTGCAACACACATTCGGACCACAGAAAATACACTCTGGACAGGTCCTCAACATCATGCATCACCTAACACACAGTGCACCTGTGTACACATTACTAATGTACCCCTGTATAGCCCAGTGGCAAAAGCTATGCAACAGTATGTGCCAGTATGTTACAGCTCCTGTGAATAGGCTCCTGTGATGACCAATGTGATGCACCGCAGTTAACCCCACCACACGTGAACATTCACATATTGCAATATGGCTAAGCATAACAGTTGTGCACATGGAAAACTGGCTGCCCTCAACATGCCTATGGTATTGGTGAGTCACAACAAGACAGTTCCACACTCACCGGCTTCAGGTTGCTGTTCCTGAGCCACACCAGAGGGACCTATGTAGTTGTAGGGGAGAGGTATTGTGAGCACACACACATGGCATTGGTACAGGATAATATGTGCAATCATGAACATGTACAGTACAAACTGTAATACTACCCAAATTTCTGACATTCACAATAGATGTGCACTTGTGTGCATAATAAAACCCCACCCGCAAATGCAGTTTGACTTGACATATGCTTCCAGATATGTAAAGGCTGCTCTTATGAATGCTACAGAATTGAAGTGATGGTAACTGGGGCCTTACCTGCACGCTCCTCAGCTGTTGATTCTGTGCCACCCACCTTCACAACATATATAGTGATGATTTCCTGGGAGGCGGTGGTTGCACCAAGGTTTGCAAGGAACTCCTCAGTGGCTGTGAGTGGTGCTTGAGTAGCAGGCTCTCCACCTGTGCCATCATGGCCCCTGGCCACAGCTGCAGCCCTTTGCCATGCATTCTGTACCAGGTCTTTGGCATGGTGTTGGAATTGTTTGTAGGTTCATAGGTTCATACTAGGCTATCTGTCCTGGGGCAATTATAAGCCTAGCCCAATTCTGTATGGCTTACGCCACCCCTTGATTTGAGTATACTGTGTCCTTTTTAAGGTTTAGTTTACTGTGCCTCTGTCTAATAGTGACACGGGAGTAATCCCTGGGACAAACCTACAATCCCCCATCCACTTATCGAGATTCTTCTTGAAGAGATTCAGTGAGGTGGTCTGCTTCACATGAACTGGAATTCTATTCCAGAGCGAAGGGAGCCTCTGGGTTATGAACCTGTCCCTCCAGCAAGTTCTATTTATTTCTGTGCTGAGGTTCAAGTCCCTCGAGCGTGTGGCTCTAAGGGATTTAGATGTACTGAGGTGGAGCATGTCCATTAATTCTGGATTTGACATAGCTTTGTATGTCAGGCATAGATCGCCTCAAAGTAGGCGGTATGCAACTGAGTAGAGCTGGAGTTTTTTTAACCTAGCAGCATATGACATCTGTTTGAGACCCTTGATCCTCTTGGTGAGATACTTTTGGGGTCTTTCTAATTGCTGTAGGTGTCGGGTAAGGTACATCCCAAAAGGGGCATTGTATTCTATGATGGGCCTGATGAGGGATGAATAAAGGGGCATGATTACCTCTCTTGATCTAGATGTGAAACCCTTCGTGATGAAGTGGGCTATGTAGAAGGTCTTTCTAACCACTTTGGCAATGTGGTTTTCAAAGGAGAGATTGCTATCAACTTGGGTCCCCAGGTCCCTAATAACTTTCTCTGTACTTAATGAGCTTCCACCTATGTGGTAATTTGTGGGCACATTGTTTTTGCCAAAGGGTATGACTATACATTTTTTGGCATTTAGCTTTAAACCATGGCACTGGCACCAGTTATCTGTCTCTGTGAGACCTTTTTGAAGGATGTTTGTGTCAGCTGCAGAGTTGATTATGGCGCCCAGTTTGCAGTCGTCTGCGAACTTGGTGAGTCATAGTCCTCCCACGTTTGCCTGTACCTTGGAAATGTATATACTGAACAAGAGTGGTCCCAGGACAGAACCCTGTGGGACACCACTTGTGACTGGTTTCGAGTCTGACATGGCTCCAGCAACTCTCACTCTGTGGATTCTGTCTTTGAGCCAGTTTGCGACCCATCTTGTGACATAGGGGTTTATATTTAAGCTGGATAGCTTATCTATGATACCCGAGTGGGGTATTGTGTCAAATGCCTTTGCAAGGTCCAGATAGGCTGTGTGGACTACCTTCCCTTCATCTATGGCTTTGGTGACTGTTTCAAAGAAGTCAACCAGGTTCAAAAGGCAGGATCTGCCCTTGACAAAGCCAAACTGGGTAGGATCTAGTGTCTATAGGTCCCCAATGTCTTTGTTTATGAGCTCCATGATGATCCTCTCCATAGCCTTGCAGACTAAGCTAGTCAGGCTTATGGGGCAATAGTTTCCAGGGTCCGTAGAGGCTCCACCTTTGTGGAGTGGGACCACTGTTGCTGTATGCCATTCTGTGGGCACATATCCTGTAGTGAGGCTGAGATTGTATAGCTGTTTTATTTGAGGGATTAGTTCCTCTTGTAGTTCATGTAGGACGCAACCTGGGACACCATCTGGTCCCATGGAAGCAGTGTGTTTTGCTTTGGAGAGGGCAGCCTTCACCTGAGCATCTGAGATGTTTGGGAGGCAGCCCTCTGCCGGGATAGATACTTGCTCTTTTGGGGGGAGAGGGTGGAGAAGTTTGCACTGAACCTGTCTGCCAGGATATTGGAGATGTCTGTGGGTTCAGTGTATTTTTTGTCATTTAGAATCAACTCAGAACAAGTCTGGGAGTTGCATCCCAGGTTTATAACATAACTGAAAAAAGCCTTATGATTGTCTTTGGTGTCCTGCGCAATTTTTCTCTCGAAGCTGTCCTTGGAGGATTTTATGAGGGATCGTAATTTTTTGCTAGTACTGATCAGAGATGCCTTCCCTATTAGGGATTTTGCTCTATCATGTAGTAGCTTCCTCCTTCTGTTGTACAGTTTATTTATGGCAGGGGTCCACCAGACTGGACGCCTGCGTTTGGATGATTGGGTCTTGGTTTTGTTTGGGATAGCATGATCCATGCATTCCTGGAGATGTCCGTAGAATGCATTTATATAGGATTCTGCAGTTTGGGCCGTAGTTTCCACTGGCCCTGGGGCCTTGAAGGATTCCACTTTGGTTTTGAGAAGTGAGAAGTTCGCTTTTGAGAAGTTTTTTCACTGTGGTTTTCTGAGCTGGGGTTTGGGTCGGGATGTGGACATCCAGTGAAATTAATTTATGGTCTGATCTTACCAATGAGGGATATACTTCTGGTGTGGAGCATAGAGTCCCCATGTTGGTAATGATCAGGTCTAGTATGTTGTCCCCTCTTGTGTGAGTGGTGACTAGTTGTTCCATAGCATTTGAGTTTATAATTTCCAGGAATCTTTGGGCTAAGGTGCTGGGGCTTGAGTAGTGCTCCCAGTCAATGTTTGGGTAGTTGAAGTCACCCAGTATAATGGTGTTCGGAGAGATCTTCATGTTCTCCAATGTTTTCAGGAAAGCCGAGTGGGATTCCTGACTTTGAGAGGGTGGTCTGTAGGATTCAATAAACTGAAAAGCAGTCTTGCCCACTGTTAGTTGCACATAGATGGCCTCCGATACTTCGTGCAATGCCACTACCCTGGATGTGTGGATATCCTTGATAAATATGGAAACTCCCCCTCCTTTTGTAGTTTGGTCCATGTTTTGGGGCCGAAAAGCATGATATGAAGTATAGCCTGGTAGTGCTGGGGTGCTCTCTGGAGCCTTGAACCAGGTTTCTATCACTGCACAGATATCGATGTTCTCCATACTGAGGAGAGCTTTGAGTGCGTGCATCTTGAGGTTAAGACTTCTGGCGTTTAGCAGCATTACACTTAGTTTCTTGTTCCTTGTGCTGTCTATGGGGGTGGGTTTGACTTTTGAGCCTTGCCTAAAATAGGCACTATGGGGGTGGCAAGAGCCTTTGCCAATATCCAAAAGCCCAGTGGTGACAGGTGCAAGCCGTCCCTAGCGAAGCAACGTGGCTTGTTGAGCATGTCATCCAAGGCTGACAGACACTGGATCCCCTTTGAATGACACCAAAATTTTAACCAATTGTTAAAATCGATCATTTTGTTTTTGCACTGTGGCATCATTCTAGGTGACGGTAAGATGCTGCTCAAGGTCAGGATCATACCAGCCTGGGCTACATGATCAGAGAGCTTCTCTATGTCTCTTTTCATGTAGTCCAGGGAGGTACGTCTCAGGTCATTCACACCAGCATGTACAATGACTGAGTCATATTTGTATTTGCTTTGGAGTGACCTGAGTGCTTGCATTATGTGTCGGATCCTAGCACCCGACAGGCAGCTCACCGTGACCTTTTCTTTATTCAGCCTGGTGAGCGGGACGTCAGTGTGTCTGACAATAGAGTCACCTATAACAAAAGTATCAGGTGTGCTATTCAGCCTTAAGGGCTGTGGCTGCTTGGCACACTGACTTTGTGGGTTATGTGTTGTGTGTGTGTTTTGTTTTGAGGTAGTGTTTGCTTGGATGTCTGCTTTGGAGGTCTCTGTTGCTTAGGTAGATTGTTATTTAGAGCCTCCGAGTATGTTTTTGTGTAGTTATGTGTTTGGTTCGCTGATGTGGTGGGACTATGTGATACTGGAATTGTGTTGTGTGAGGTTACCTTCTCCTCCTTACTGGTTACACCAGTTTTGAGATGAGAGAGTTCAGCCTCCAGTTTGGCTAAATAGTTGCATCTCTCACATAAATTTGAACCTGTTTGGAGGAGGAGAGGGTTGTCCGTGTACATGTGACAGTTGTAACATTGCCTCAAAATTCCCAGATTCACCAGCTGGACTGGAGAGGAAACCATTGACTGACCTTTGGACATGCTAGAGTAATAGGGAAACTGAATTTAAGATGGACCAATAGAGGACAGGGTAATCGTACAGAGTATAAGGGTAAGTAGTGCTTATGGTTTAATAGTGCTAACTTGTAGGATTACTTAATTGGACCAGTGAAGGGCCTTAGAATGAGAATATGGTGTTTAAATTGAGAGATAGAGCAGTTCTAAGGGAAAAAGTGAAGATCAGACTTTGTGGAGCCAGGAATAGTTTAAACCCAATTAGGGCGCTGCCGCTGTTGCGCTTATGCACAAAAATGCGCAAAACCGTGCAAAAGAGGGTTTTAAGAGAGGAAGATGAAGGAGTTTTGGAATTGACCCAAAATGGCCAATAAAACTACAGTTTCAAGTCAGTAACCACTCCCACAGGGGCAGGCAGGCTGCTCAATGTTTTTCACTGCCACTGATCAACAGAGAGACTTCCCTTTAGCCCAAGCAAAAAATGGCCTCACAGAAACAAACAGTTCAAGAACAGCAAGACTGTAACTGAACTTTTTTTAAATCTCAGAAAAGTGGGAAAAAAGCAAGTTTTTTTTGTTTTTTTGTTTTTTCAGAGATAGCAGAGGTTCACAAGTATCAACAAGTTATAACAGTGCAGTAAATGACCCCACACAAGAGTGCTAGGCCAAAGACAGATAAAATGCAAGTTTTGAGAAAAAAACGATTTTAAAAATAAGTGCAAACAGGAAATTCAGTAAACAGCTCTAGGTTGTGCTCTAAATACAGTTACTAATGCACAAATCAAATTTAAGAAGCCAGAAAATGCTCAAAATAGGCGGTTATGCAGAAAAACTTAGCAAATAAACAGAGGAAAAATACTTAAAATCTCAAAAGTGGCTCCTTTCTTCTCTCAGCGTTTTCTCCTCTTGGTGGGTGCTTCACCAACAGCCAACAAGCCTGAAAAGATGCCAAAATGATGAAGCAACCAGGTTTTAAGAGAGGAAGATAAAGGAGTTTTGGAATTGACCCAAAATGGCCAATAACACTACAGTTTCAAGTCAGTAACCACTCCCACAGGGGCAGGCAGGCTGCTCAATGTTTTTCACTGCCACTGATCAACAGAGAGACTTCCCTTTAGCCCAAGCAAAAAATGGCCTCACAGAAACTTACAAACAGTTCAAGAACAGCAAGCCTGTAACTGAACTTTTTTAAATCTCAGAAAAGTAGGAAAAAAGCAAGATTTTTTTTTTTTGTTTTGTTTTTTCAGAGAGAGCAGAGGGTCACAAGTATCAACAAGTTATAACAGTGCAGTAAATGACCCCACACAAGAGTGCTAGGTCAAAGACAGATAAAATGCAAGTTTTGAGAAAAAAAAAAACGATTTTAAAAATAAATGCAAACAGGAAATTCAGTAAACAGCTCTAGGTTGTGCTCTAAATACAGTTACTAATGCAGAAATCAAATTTAACAAGCCAGAAAATGCTCAAAATAGGCAGCTATGCAGAAAAACTTAGCAAATAAACAGAGGAAATTTGTTGTCCTGATGTCCTGATGTCCCACATTGTTGACTGTCACTACCAGTTCTGCCCACAGGGCAGTGCGATCCTGCAGATTTTGCTGTCTCTTTCCCAACATTACCCTGTGATGGAGTCTGGGGGCATTGATGATTGCTGTAGTCTTGGCATCTGCGATGGGTGGGTTGCATCTGTGGTACATCCCACCTGAAAGACATGAACAGGGGAACACATCACAGGACCACATACATTGGCCACCATTATGTACAGACCCTGCACATCCATTTTTGCTAGCACTATCCACCGCTAACACCCATCATCTATCAGTACAGTATGTGTGTGTGTATTGTCAATATATTGGCATTACACAATGCATTGCCCCCTGATCCTGATGTTTCATGTTCCCCAAATGAGGACCATTAATGTGCATAATCCTCCATTCATCATTCACAGCACACAGCACATGCAGCAGCTGGGGACATCACAGATGCTCCCCACCAGGAGATACCAGGCCATCAAACATCTACCATACACCTAGAGGCTATAAGTCCAACCCACTGTGCGGTGTCATACATACTCCTAAGGAGTGATCTCACTGTGGCATGCAAGGCAATCATGGACTTCACATTGCTGAGACTGCTGCACGAGTGTAAGTCATGCTCCACTGTGTTAACACACACACATACACACACACACACACACACACACACACACACACACACACACACACACACACACACACACACACTCAACCTGATGAGTGACCTCGACTGGCCTTGTTGGCAGCTCACATGTGTGTCACACACAATCACCCTGTGGTGGAATGGCACCCTGTCCACATCAGGCAGGGTAGCTACCTAACCCTTTGCAGGCATAACTTAGTCAGATGGATGGTTAACAGCATATACACCTTTGTGCCTGTTTGATGGGGATATCAGTTGTTGCTTGGCATACACATGGGTGGACATGTGGCCTAGCCATATGGCTGCTCAGGGCCCATAGCCTAGTAACCTGGGATGGTACCAGGACTACCAGAAATGGCCTGGCCACTGTGACAGACTGTATTATTATATGCCAAAACACATCACTGCCATTGACTGCTGGGTGTCCTCTATGAGCAAAGTTACAGTACCATGTCATACAGCCTACATCCAACAAATAGGTGGTAGCTATTACATGTGCATGTAGGCATTCCATGAACATCTTGGGTACACAATAACAGAAAACAGTGTATATGTGGTGTAGGGTGTCCACTTCATAGGCATCTAAAATCTGCAGTACCCAGATGTTTGGAAAATGGGTACATGTGCCTGATAGATGTAGACCCCCCTGCCAGACAAATGTCTATTCCCACACACCAGGTGGACAATACACGATGGTTGTCCACAGAGTTTGGAGAATGTGTGTGACATGCCAGACCCCTGGAGACACAGTAATGGTACATGAATATCTGGTACAGTATCCATTCCCTTATGTTGCATGTTTTTTTTAATTTCTCCAAGTCTTTTGGGTTTCTAATACCACGTTAGGAATGGACCCCATTCCTAAGTCAAAGTACACTTTAAGCTCATGAAATTAGCACTGTTTCAGTCTTTGATGGCAGTCAGTAGTGCTCTTTGCAGCACCTGCAATGTGCCCAATAATGACTCCTTCTGGAGTTTGCATGGAGTTGCATCTATTGGTAGCATATCTAAATAAGATTGTAAATTATTTTTTATAAGACCCGTTGTTCCTACTACTATTGGAACTGTCTAGGTATCTTTCTTCCACATTGCTTTCATTTCTGCCTGCAGATTCTGATATTTTATGACTCTGTGTCTCTCTGTATGCAAGACACTGTAGTCACTGGGTGTGGCAATTTCAGTGATCAATGCTACTCTTGTCTTCTTTTCTTGGACCACTATATCCAGTTTTCTAGTATCTGTCTTTTGAACTGTTGGTAATGTATGATCCCATGTGCAGGGGCGGCTCATATTATAGGACTGCAGGACTGCAGCCCCCCACCCGTAGAAAGAAAGAAAACAAAAAAACAAAACAAATCGCAAAGTCCCTGAACTCCCACCTGTAGAAAGAAAGAAGAAACAAAACAAACAAAACAAAATTGGGAAATCCTGGAACTCCACGCATGCATGCTTGGAGTTCATGGAACTCACAACTGCTGTTTCTGGCAGTCTGGATAGGGGAAAGACATCTCTGCCCTGCAGATGCCCAGAAGTCTGTGCAGTGAAAGGAAGAACTCCAGACTGCATCATCTGCAGGCTGGAACCTACCGTCACAGGGAAAGGGAAACCAGCTGTTAGCTTAGACAGGCCAGGACTAAGGAAATGAGGTAATATGTGTAGCTACTAACAGGACTGAGGAGAGGAGACTAGAACAAACTGAATTCAGGTTCTATGTGTAGCCAGCCTGGGACTGAGAACAGTGTGTGTGTGTGTGTGTGTGTGTGTGTGTGTGTGTGTGTGTGTGTGTGTGTGTGTGTGTGTGTGTGTGTGTGTGTGAAATGCCCCAGTTGCTATATACTGGTGGCTAGAGAGAACACATGGTGGTGGGTATTCAGGCTTGAACTCTGAACCTTGGGTACAGATGGCAAGGGCCTGAATTCCCTACCCAACACCATTTGTAAAAAAATTGCAGACTTTTGCGTCATATTTTTTCTGTTCTGTTCCTCATAAAATCTGTGGTTTCTGTATTTTCATTTCCTTTCTTGCACAGTCACTAGTGCAGTGGTGCAGTGGAAGCATTGTTGCCTGACAGATGCAGGTTCTCTGGTTTTATTCTTGGCTGGGATGCCTTCTGTGTGGAGTCTGCATGTCCTCCCATCTTACAAAGACATATGTCTGGAGTGTTTTCCCTGGGCCTCTGCTGAAACTTGGCTTTTGTTCCAAGTCAGACTTTCCTGGTTAACAAATGTAAAATTGGCTTTTGTTCCAAGTCAGATTTTCCTGGTTAACAAATGTTAAATAAATAAAAATAACAGGCATTTGCATTTCAGACTTCATTTACTTCAGAAAGCACATGGTAGCACAAAACCTTTTATTCTAACAATTTTCTAAGTTTATAAGATGGATATTTGAAATTTGGCCCTATTTTTGGGACTGTATTCCCCCATTGTTGGTTTTGTCCAGGTTTTTTGTGCTAAGGTTGAGAGCAATGGTAAGAACTGAATTCACTGAATATGTTTGGGGGCTGTATTGCTCCATTATTGGCTTTGTTCAGGTGTTTTGTGCTAAGAGGTTGATAGCTATGTTGAGAACTGAATTCACTAAATGGTAGCCATTTAAGTTTCAGTCTTCCTTTCTTTCACAAAACAGCTGATATGGCATAGTGTTGTGTTGTGCTGCCTGTTATGCACATGGTCCTGAGTTCAAGATTGGCAATGAAAAATATGGTGGTAACACAGCATTTTATTCTAACAACTTTCCAACATTATACAAGCAATGTTTAAAATGTGTCCCTGGTTTTGGGGCTTTTGCCCCCCCCCCAATACATTTTGGCTTTTTCCAGATTTCTTGTGATGCAAAGTTCAGTGATACAGCTGAGTGTCGAGTAGATTTTACAAGGAGCTGAGAGCTGCAGGGGAACAAAAGTTTAGTGCTGCTTATGCTGAATCTGCTTGCATTATTAATAGCACAACAAGTTATGTACTTGCTTTTGATGCAGAAGGCTGTGGGTTCTACTCCTACAGTAGGTAGATGCATTGCTGATACTGTACTGTGTTGTAAAAGAGGTGGGTGCTGCAGTCCCATTTGACGAAGATACCTAGTAATTATGAACCTATTATCAGTTTGCCATCCATTCCCTATTGCAATATTACTAGCTTATCATTTTTATAATGCAACATAAGCGGTTTATTCCTCAAGGGCAACAGGCACTTTATTTGTAGATGAAACAATGAAATATAATGTTGTTTGCTAGCAGCAACCTCTTCATTAGTTACACATTTCTTTAATGTGGAATTATTTAGATGACTTTTACTTCTTCAGAGATTGTGCATATTTAATGATACTAGTGCACTGTAGAAGTTTGAGTAGACTTTTATGATGGAAATGTTCTGAATTGGGCAGTTTTGTCATTATTGGTGCATGCATTTTGTTTCATTGTTTACTGGAAAAATGTTCAAAGCAATAAATTTAAAATGCCCTTTAACAACTCTACTGTATTGTACAAGGAATATAATTTAATACAATCAGGAAGGTGTATCAGATTGCATGTGTATGTTCCATGCACAAGGGGCCTATGATTTGAAAACAGCCCAAAGTTAATCTTTATCTGCCACTGGCAAAATGTATTTTCTTTGAATGTGGGTTTCAAAGCTGTTTCAATGAATGTGAGTTTCAAGGGCAGATAAGTTTTAATGCTGTCTATTTTCATTGTGAGACTGGATTGCTTTGTTTAGCAGATATCTATTAGTGTTTATGCTGTAAAATGCAAAATAAAACTTTCAAATGAAATCCAAATCATCATAGAAGTAAAGCAGTATGCACATTACAGTGTTTATGGTAAATGTGGCAAAATAACCAAGGAATGAGACATTGGAATGGCTGAAGGGGGTTGGGTCCATTCGACCATGATTTTGTGAGGGGGGAAGGGCAGCAAACTCAGACAGCCCTGGCTGAACTATACCTCTCAACTGTCCAGATTTTTGCTTCTTATTTTTGGTTTGTTCATCATAACATTTGTGGTTTTCTGGCAAATCATTTAGGAATGAAGTCACTAAATAATGACAAGCATTGAGTTTAAGATGTCATAACCTTCAGAAAAATGCATGCTAAAGCAAGACCTTTTATTCTGTCAACTGTCTTAAGTTTATACAAGAGCAATTTTTAGTACTGTTTGTATGTTCCCCCAATATATTTGGCCTTGTCCAGATTTCCTGCATTAAGAGGTTGAGAGGTACATGCAAATAAATCACTTCATAGAATTAGGAATATCCAAATCTCTCAACTGACCCCGATTTTTAGCTGAAAATGTTGCTCTCCCCCTAATAATCCCTCCACAAAATGGCAGTTTTGGAAGAAAACATGGAGGGTTTACACTTATAAATAACTGTAATGATCAGAGTTATAGATTACTTTTATTTCAGAAATGCATGTAGATTCTCTTATTTTGTCAGCTGCTCAAGTTAACAGTACTAATATTATAAAGGTGTCCCTTCTTTGACAGGTTCTCAGCTGTATTGCGTGGCAATTTTATATTTTTGCATCACATTTTTGGTCCGTTTTTCATAAAATTGTGGTTTTCTGGCAAATTAGTGGCGAATTGTTAAAAATTGAAATTAGAAAATAATGTCAGACATTTGAGTTTCAGAATTCATACCCTTCAGAAAATTCATACTAATGCAAGACCTACCACTATTCTATTATCTTTCAAAGTTTACAAAAGTAATCTTTAAAAATCGTCCTTATGTTTGGGCCTGTGTCTGTCTTTAATGTATGGCTTTGTCCAGATTTCTTGCTCTGAGGTTAAGAGGTATGAGTGTCAGAGCCATCATCGTCAGCCAGAGACATTTCAAATTGTGACATACTTGTTGCACCTCACTCCCCCATGTAGTGACTCTGGACATGTCCAAGCAAGACAATGAGTGCTAGGCAAGAATGAGTTATGCAGTATAAGTGTGCAGAGTATTCCCCCATCCAAGGTAGACACAAGTACAACAGTGGCTTTTCATCTGTCCTTGACTTTGCAGAATGTTCTGGTTTTATGTCATATTTTTATATTGTTGATTTATGCTTCTTATTATTCAGAAAATGCATTCTGTCACAGTGCCCTGTTGTTCTGTGTTTAAGTAGCAATGCTTTAATGACCATCAGGTAAACTTGTCAGAGATTGTAAGATGCAAGTAAGCTTAAGAATTAAAAACATTGAAAACCTTTTTGTTGTTGTCCTGCAGAGAATATTTACATAATTAGAAAATGTATAAGCCTTAGGTAATGAAATGCATATGACAGTATTTGTAATAAAGGACAGGATTACAGTATTTTCAGAAGCTCATTACATTTGTTGAAGACTTGCAGTCCTCTTTGCAGGCTTTACCCATAAACTAAACAGAATGCTAATCTATCATGTGTGGTCCATAACTTGTGCAGTAACCCTTTAAGTAATTTATCTTGAGCTTGTTTCTTGTTTGCTGTTCTTTTTTTTACTTTGATTATGTCTTTCCCATGAAACAAGTAAATAGTTGCTGTCAGGCAGCAGGTCTTTTTTGGATAAGAAACATTTTTACAAGTGGGGGTATCACAGAGATTGCTACGTTCAGCATGTTACTTAGTAATTTTATAAAGCTGAATATAATTTATAATTAGAACTGCAGTGCAAGGAGAAGTGGTTTGAGTTGAGTGCTGCTTGTTTATTTTATACATGATTTTGACTGGCATTCCAGTAATGTATTTAAAAAGTCATTTATTTTTTCATGCCTCAAAGCCTTTGTGTTTCCATCTAGATATTAAGTAAGCTGTCATGTAGCCAATGCATTGACATTTTTTTCTTCTACACTTCATTTTGTCTTGATTGAACTCTTGTAATGATGGTTTGGCACCCAGGGCAGTATATTTAATTAAAGTTCCAGTTGTTGCGGTTTTGATCATAGCCCCACCCCTTTCTAGTTGGGCACACCCCTTCCCATTGGCCCCACCCATTCACCTGTCTCCTGCAGCCCCCCTTTAATTTGAAGTCACCTGCTACCACTGCCCATGTGATGTAGATTCCTTAATTTTCTATCATACTTTGGGGCTCATGTTTCCAGTGTTTTCCGGCCACTTCAGTACCATAACATTTGCACAATCCCAAGTGCAACAGTCTCACCACATTATTATGCCTTTCAGTATACAGTCCTTCTGCCATTAGCATGTCGCAACCAGCAACAAGGTGAGCGACTGTTTCCAATTTGGCTTTACAAAACCTACATTTGTCTGTTTCTCCCACATATTCAATGGACTTTATAAAACAACATGTACACAGCCCACTATCATGGGCTGCCAGTATTAACATTTCATCTCTTGGTTTGAATTTGCCTCTCCTTAACCATTCCTGTGTTCATTCCTGAGCAACATGAGGTTCTTCCAGAAGATTTCTATATTTGCAACTATATTTATGCTTTCTCCACATTTCTTGCCTTCTCATCTGATCCTTCACCTTTTGTTCTTTCTTCTGTTTTTTTGTCACATTCAGTTGCTGCCTTACTTTTATCTACTTCTGGTTTGATTTCCTTCCTGCTTGATGCTGATAAGCTTCTGCTAGATTAAACATAGAAGTCATCTTAGAGTTATTCTCCTCATGTTTAAAAACTTTCACTATGTTTGGGTCTTGTGAGGTCAGCAGAAATGTGTGGAGTCCCACAATTGCAGATCTATACATATAATCAATTTCAAGGAGGTCCATCCCTCCTTTGGAACATGGAATATATAATCTTGGTATGCACTGATTTTTATAAATAATTTGGTGAGCATGAAGCATTTCTTGTTTTCCTATGTAATCTATCCAACATGTTTTGGGGCCAGTCAATCACTCCAAAACTGTAAGTAAGGACAGGAAGAGCAAATTGGTTTATAGCTTGGATTTTGTTCCTAGATGTCAGCGCTGCTTTCAAGATTAATTTAAGTCTTCTGAAGTATTCCTTACTAAGTTTTGTTCACATTTGTTTATGTTTTATTGTTGATTATTCATCAATTCCCAGCTATTTATACACTCCTTCTTGCTCAAGCTTTTTATATCACATTCTTGCCCCAAACTGATGATTTCCTGCCGTTGCAGCTTTCCTGCTTTAAAGGTTACTTTTGCACAATTATCAAGACCAAATCACATTCTTATATCATCTGAAAAAGTTTTGACAACTTGCAGTTGTGCTTTCAATTCATCATCTGATGAGCTATACTGTTTTAAATCATCGACAAAGAGAAGGTGATAAGTCTGTACACTTTGTTGTTTTCCAGTAGCCAGATTATAGCCATGGCCTAAGCTGTTGAGTAAACAGCTTAATGGATTAAGGGCGAGGCAGAATAGTAACAGTGACAGAGAGTCACCCTGAATTATCCCGCTTTGAATTTGTATCCCTGGGATAACAATTTTTCCTTTATCATGGCTTAATTGCAAAGTGGTCTGCCACTGTTTCATGGTCAATGTAATGTAATTAATCAGAGTGGGGAGTATCTTATACATTTTTAAGCACTCTTTTATCCATGAATGAGGGATACATTCAAATGCTTTTTTGTAGTCAAGCCATGCCATACTTAGATTATTCCCCTTTTTATAGTTCTCCACTATGACTTTATTTAACAACAAATGATCCTTTGTTCCATATGACTTTCTTTAATTGCCCTTTTGTTTTACTGCCATAATTGAGTTTTCTTCTAAATGACTATAAACTCTCTGCCAGATTCACAATGGCTTGCACAGAGTGTACGAGTAGAGTAAGACTCCATGCAACCATCATGTCCGACGAACGATCCAGGAACAGCTTGTAGGGGCGTGTAAGAGAGCTCCTAAAACGTCTCCTACACAGACAGGGCTGGGATATGCAAATTACCTCACATGCAGCTGAAAGGCATGCAAATGAGGTAAATTTGCAATCCAGGAAGCACAAACCTGTCCGAGTAGGAGCCGTGTTAGCTGCAGAAATGTACTCAGTTGACAACTGAGTACCATTCTGCAAATAGCACAATGGAGCCCTGTCAGCTCCAAATAAAGCTTGCATATGCTTGAAGAAGCATGCCAATGGCCAAATATACGGCCATTGGAAATGGTCCCAGATGCAAAATTAAAATAAAAATACTTTTTTTTTTGGCGATTTCCGATGTTTAAGCGTAGCGCAGCACCGCGCAAATGGGGTGCGCTAAAAAAATCATAAAATAAGAAAATAAAGGCAACAAACGTGGAATCTATGACAACTGTTAAATTACAATGTAAGGGAATAGCAGGCTGAAGACGACATGGCCACCGAGTAGGGGTTGCTAAAGGGAGAAGCCCAGTCTAAGACATGTAACCAAGCATTAGTAGGCAATCCTATGTAAATGAGTGTTAGGATAGTGAATCACACTTTTACATAGCAAATGAGCACAGTCAGTGGAGTGTAGGAGTAGGATATGGGGAGTAACAGAGTAGGAGATAGGTGACATCACAAGGGGGGTATGTATGAAAGTAGTGAAGCTCATAGGATCAGAGTGGCATGTGTCAGCTGTCAGTTAGACATCATGGAAAGAGGTGTGTCAACAGGTAGGCCAGGGAAAGCCAAGAAATGGAAGGTGTATACTGTGGATAACACCAAAGTTTCTTGCTGAGTGGGTATGCGCGCATGTGCACGCCTGTAAACCCGGGTAAGACAGAGTGTGCATGTGAAAGCATGAGCTCACATGTGTAAGCCGGAGTAAGCATGTATAAGGCTGTTTAAAGACCTGTAAGTGTGTTTGCACTTGTGTGCACGCGTTTTAACCCGAATAAGCAAGTTTTAGTCCGTCTAAGCATGTGTGCATGCGTATGAGCTGCTAAGAGCGTGTTTGCGCTTGTATGTGCGTCGCTCCCCCTGAGGAAACAGAAAGGAAAAAGGAAGCACAACAAATAGTAGGAAGCTACCAGGGAATACTAGTAGAGCTAGCAGGTGAAAACAATCAGAATCAGGCAATTACACAGGCAGAACACTAGCCCAGGCCAGCACTTAAAACTCTGCAAACAACAGTGCAGTTTGTTTCTCTCAAGAGACACTGCAACACTGGAGTAAGCTACTAGAAGTGAAAACTGAAAAAGATTCACTCAGAAAAAAAATGCTAGGGGCTGCCATTGCTGTTATAAGGTGACATATGCGACATGCTGTGGGTAGTGACAATGCAAATGCTGCCAGACAACACACAGTGTGGAGACAGAGAAGAGTGTACAGGCCCAGGGTCACCTACCAGGGGTTACATGAGCTGGAGATAGTGGAGTACTATAGAGTGGACAGAGACCTCCTGCAGCAAATTGTTGAGCTGTGCAGGCCACACCTCACACACTGAACCAACAGAGAAGAACCCATCCCAGTGGAAACCAAGGTATGTGTTGGCCTAAGAATACTAGCAACAGGTACCTTCCAGAGACCAAGTGGTGATATCATGGGGATATCACAGGCATCAGCATCCAGGGTACTGCACCAGTTCCTGGATGCCATGTCAGCACATGTCGATGATCATGTCTATTTCCCCAATTCCCATGAGGTACTGGCCAGCAATATGCGTCTCTTCCAGCAAATAGCAGAATACCCTGAGGTAGTGGGTGCAATAGACTGCACGCATATACGCATCAAAGCACCAGCTGGTGAGCGGGGTAGGGCCTACATTAACCACAAGGGCTTCCCCTCCATCAACTGCCAGGTCATGTGTGATGCCCAGGGCATAATAATGAATGTGTGTGCTGGCTGCTCTGGGAGCTACCATGATTCCTATATCTGGCATCTGATGCAGCTGTACCGGACATTTGCCAATGGGGATATCCCACATGTTCACTTAGTGGGGGATGCTGGCTATGCACTGGAACCGTGGCTGATGACACCCATCAGAAACGAACACACACCTGAACAGGAACGCAATAATGAGGCACATGGACAAACACGAAATGTAATTGAGTGTGTGTTTGGTTTGCTCAAGTCATGGTTCCGGTGCCTGGACACATCTGGTGGAGCCTTGCAATACTCACCAACTACATGTACCCAAATTGTCATGGTATGTGCTATGCTACATAATATGATTCTGCGAAAACAGCTGCAGCAGGACCAGCATAAGCATGGGCCAAACAGCCCCCCACCATTGCCAAGGCCATCACAGGCAGAGCGTGACTTGGAGGAGGAACAACCTGAGCCTGTCCTAGTAGGCAGAAGGAGGCATGCCCAGTATGCCTTGGCCTTGGCAAAGAGGCAACGCATAGCACATACACTGGCTCAGTAGGAACCCTGGAAATTATACCTCTCTCTGACTCCCACATATAGTGAAAGGGATGCCTAAGTTGACACAACCTGCGTTCAAACATGTACAGGGAGTGTAGTATGTGCATCCAGCATAGGCAGCCCTGCAGCACCACCTGAGGCATAATTGCCATGTGTTAAGCAATGTAAGGTAGTGCTAAACAGCATTTACCACCATGTAGTATATGCAAACTTGATGACCTTGAGTATCATCCTACCCTCACCAAACATGATGCCACAATGCATTCAATTACAACAATTGGCTTAAGTATTGGTGTCAGTGAAAGGGGATCAAATGCCTGTCAGCCTGGAATGACATGCTCGACAAGACATGATGCTTCGCTAGGGATGGCTTTCACCTGTCACCTGTGGCCTGTTGGATATTGCCAAAGGCTCTTGTCACCCCCATAGTGCCTTTTGTAGGTAAGGCTCAAAAGACAAACCCACCTCCATAGGTATCACAAGGGATAAGAAACTAGAAGTAATGCTGCTCAATGCCAGAAGTCTAAACTGCAAGATGCACGCACTCCAAACTCTCCTCAGCATGAAGAATATTGATATCTGTGCAATAACAGAAACCTGGATCAAGGCTCCCAAGAGCACCCTAGCACTAACAGGTTACACCTCATACCATGCTTTACAGCCGCAAAACATGGAACAAACTAAAAAAGGAGGGTGAGTATCAATATTTGCAAAGATACCCACACCCCCAGGTTGGTGGCACAGCATGAAGCATCAGAGACTATCCATGTGCAACTAACAGTTGGTAAAACCGCCTTCCAGTTCATAGCCTGCTACAGACCACACTCCTAAACCAAGGAACCACACTTGGCTGACTGGAGAACACATGAAAATAAGAAGGTCTCCCCAAACACCATTATATTGGGCCACTTCAACTACCCAAACTTAGACTGGGAGCATTACGCTAGCTGCAACACGCTAGCCCAAAGTTTCCTAGAATTTATAAACTCAAATGCTATGGAACAACTTGCTACCACTCCCACAAGAGGGGAAAACATACTGTACCTGATCATCACCAACATGGGGACTCTATGCACAAGACCAGAAGTGTATCCCTCACTGGTAAGATCAGACCATAGAGTAATCTCACTGGATATTCACATCCCGACCCCAGCCCATGGCCAGAAAATCACAGTGAAAATTTTTCACTAAAGCAAATGTCACACTCCAACGCATTCTATGAACACTTTCAGGAATGCATGGATCATGCAATCCCAAATAAAACCAAGATCCAATCCTCCAAAGGCAGGCATCCTGTCTGGTGGACCCCAGCCATAAAAAAACATACAATACAAGGAGGAAGCTACTATATGATAGAGCAAAATCCCAAAAAGGGAAGGCATCTCTGATCAGTATTATTAAAAAACTATGGCCACACATAAAATCGTTTAAGGCCATCTTTGAGATAAAAATTGTACAGGACACTAGGGATAATCACAAGGCTTTCTTTAGTTATGGTAGGAACCTGGGTGGGAACTCCCAGATATGCTCAGAATTAGTCCAAAGTGACAAACAATACACCAAACCCACAGACATTGCCAACATCCAAGCTGACAGGTTTAGTGCAAACCCCCCCCCCACCAAAAGGGCAAATATCTATCCCAGCAGAGTGATGGCCCCCTGACATCTCAGATGCTCAGGTAACAGCCAGCCTCTCCAAAGCAAAACACACAGCATCAATGTGACCAGACAGTGTCCTGGGCTGTGTGAAACATGAACCACAAGAAGAATTGAACACAAACATAAAACCACTGTTCAATCTCAGCCTTACCACAGAATATGTACCCAAAGAGCAGTGTACAGCAACAGTGGTCCCTCTCCACAAAGGTGGTGCCTCAATGGATACTGCAAACTATTGCCCAAGAAGCCTGACTAGCTTAGTCTCAAAGCCATGGAAAGGATCATCATGGACCTCAGAAATAAAGATATTGGGGACCTACAGACACTGGATCCTACCCAGTTTGGCTTTGTTAAGGGCAGATCCTGCCTCTTAAACCTGGTTGAGTCATTTGAAACAGTCACCAAGGCCATTGACGAGGGGAAGGTGGTCCACACAGCCTACCTGGACCTCGCAAAAGCCTTCCATACAATACCCCACTTGGTATAGATAAGCTCACCAGCTTCAATATAAACCCCTATTTCACTAGATGGGTTGCAAACTGGCTCAAGGACAGAACCCACATGGTCAGAAATGCTGGAGCCATGTCAGACCCCAAACCAGCTACAAGTGGCATCCCAGAAGGCTCAGTCCTGGGACCTCCCTCGTTTGGTATATATTTCTCGGAGGTACAGGCCAACACAGAAGGACTGTGGCTGAACAAGTTTGCAGATGACTGCAAACTGGGTGCCATAATCGACCCTCCAGCTGACACAAGCATCCTACAAAATGGCCTCATAGAAACAAACATTTCATAAAGCCCACCTAATCATGAAGGTATTCACATCTAGATCAGGAGAGGTCATCGTGCCTCTTTACTCACCCCTCATCAGGCCCATAATTGAGTACAATGCCCCTTGTGGGATGTACCTTATCAGACACCTGCAGCAGCTGGAAAGACCACAAAAGTACCTCACCAGGAGGATCAAAGGGCTCAAACACATGCCATTTGCTGCCCAGTTAAAGAAACTGCAGCTCCACTCAGTGGCATACTGCCTGCCCAGAGGTGATCTGTTCCTGATGTATAAAGCCATGTCCAACCTGAAATCAATAGACATGCTGCACCTTGGAAAACCAGAATCCCATCAAGCTACGTGCTCAAGTGACTTGAAACTCAGGACTGAAATAAATAGGAAATGCTGGAGTGACAGATTCATAACCCAGAGGCTCCCTCCACTCTTGAGTAAACTCCCACTCCAGGTTAGCCAAAGTCCCTCACTGGCTCTCTTCAAGAGGAATCTTGATAAGTGGATGGGAGATTGTAGGTTTACCCTGGGTATAACTTCTATGTCACTGTTAGACCGAGGCACAGTATACTAACCTTGAAAAATGTCATGGCAAACTCCACTTAAAATGTGTGTTGAAAGCCAAACACACTCTGGCTAGGATTATAAATGCCCTAGGGCAGATAGCCTAGTATGAACCTATGAACAGAATCACACACACCGACTAGTACAACTGTGGTCAATGTGGAGTAATGTTTGGCAATGTCCACCCAAGTTGGTGAATACACAGCAATGTTGGTCAAGCCTGGTTTAAGTAGGCCATAGCTGAACAAAATGCAACATGCTCATAGTTGCCCAACTGGCCCTTAACCAGTCTGGTCAGTATGAACATTTAAAGCAGTGATGGGACTCAAACCCATGATACTGTGCACCATAGTGAAAGTACTGAACCAGTACACCATGACAGTATTGCAATGCTCAGCCAGTATGAAAGAATGTTGACAAGTCTTTGCAAACTATCCCATGGAAACCCTGCAAGCACAGCACAATCCCTGTTGAGTTATGACACAAAGGAGTCTGGCAGTAAGAACACAACATGACTTCCAACACACACAGTATAAATGTCAATATTGGTCATGTTCACACACAGCCACAAATGTAGTGGACTTCAGATAACAACATATGGAAAGGTCACATTGGGCATGCTCACATACTTGGATAAATGAGACATATGTCAGGCAACAAACCATGGGAAGCCTGAACTGGGCATGCTCACACACTTAGGTCTGAGTATAGCAGTCGGCCACACATATCTGGCAGTTGTATGTGTTAAGCCAGGAAACTCCCACGATCCAGCAATCTGCCCTGTGCACACAGTTTAATGACAACAGACACATATATTAATATACTGGAACCCTGTCATGATCAAACATGTTACGCAGATACACAAGTTGTTCATAGAAACTGGGAAAGATACGGGAATAAAGACCTGCAAACAGTATCAGCAACAAATATTGTGCATCCCCAACATAAACATAGGTGCAGAGGTCGATGCTAGGCTGTCTGCCCTAGGGAATTCATAAGCCTAAGCAGAGTGTATTTGGTATCTGCCTCCCAAGTAGAGTAGCCTACTGTGCCTCTGTAAAGTAGGTCACAGAAGGCACCCTTTAAGGCTAGTTTGCTGTGCCTCTGTCAAGCAGGGACACAGTGGAGATCCCAGGGGTGAATATGCAATTTCCCATCCATGCGGCTGTATTTTGCTGGAAGAGGGTTGGCGAGGGGCTATGTCTAACTTTAATTGTGATTCAATTTCAGAGTGAGGGGAGCCTCTGTGTAATGAATCTGTCCCTGCAGCATGTCCTATTTAGTTTTGTGCTGAGGTTTAAGTCCCTGGAGTGTGTAGTTCTAAGGGTCTTGGATGTTATGAGGTGGAGCATGTCCATTACTTCTGTGTTTGACATGGCTGTGAACGTCAGGCATAGATTACCTCTGAGTAGGCATTAAGCAACTGAGTAGAGCTGGAGATCCATTAGTTGAGCTGCATAGGACATCTGTGTGTAGCCCATGATCCTCTTGGGGAGGTACTGTTGTGGACACTATAGTTGCTGCAGGTGTTGGGTAAGGTACACCCCAAATGGGCCATTGTAGTCAAACATGGGCCTGATGAGTGACTAGTAGAGGGCCACAATGACCTCCCATGATCTACATGCAAACCCCCATGTGATAAGGAGGGCTATATAAAGGTCTTTGCACTGACTCTGTCAATGTGATTAGCAAAGGAGAGGTTACAATCTATGTTGGTCCCCAAATCTGTAAATACATCTTCTGTACTTAATGGATTACCACTTATGTGGTGATTTGTGTGCACCTTGTTTTCCCCAAAGGGGATGACTATGCATGTCTTAGCCTTTAGCACGAGGCCATGGCTCTGGCAACAAGCATCCATCTCTGTGAGACCCTTATGGAGGAAGCATGTGTCAGCTGCAGTGTTGCTTATGGCCCCCGGTTAGCAGTCATCTGTGACGTTTGATAGACATAATCCCCCCGTGTTAGTCTGAACCTCAGAGAAGTACATACCGAACAGGACAGGTCCCACAACTGAGCCCAGTGAGACACCAGTTGTAACTGGTCTGGAATTGGACATGGCACCTGCACGTCTGATCATGTGGGTTCCATCCTTGAGGCAGATAGCAACACATCTAGTGATATAGGGGTTGATATTTAAGCTGGTAAGCATATGTATGATGCCTGAGTGGGGTATTGTGTTGCAGGCTTCTGCAAAGTACAGGTAGACTGTGTGAACTACCTTGCCCTCATCCATGACTTCAATAACCGTTTCAAAGATATGAACTATGTGTAAGAGGCAAGATCTGCCCTTAACAAAGCCAAATTGTGTATGATCCACTGTCTGGAGGCTCACAATGTTTTTGATTATGACTTCCATGATAATACGCTCCATAGCTTTTTCTACCACACTAGTCAGGCTTATGGGGTGATAGTTCCTGTGGTCCGTTGTGGCACCACCTTTGTGGAGTGGGAGCACTGCATCTGTATGCCATTCTCAGGGTATATATCCTGTAGTAAGGCTAAGTTGGAATAGTGACTTAATGTGAGTGTTCAGTTCTACTCAGAGCTTGTGTAGGACACAGCCTGGGACACTGCCTGATCCCATACATATGCTGTGTTATTTGCTGTGGAGAGGGCACCTTTCACCTGTGCATCTGTGATGTCAGGGAGGTTACATTCATTTGGGATGGGCATCTGTACCCTTGGGGGGTAAGGGGGGGGGCATTTGTGTAGACTCTGTCTGCCAGGGTGTAGGCTATGTCCATAGGTTTGGCATATTTTGTGCTGTTATGCAACAATTCAGAGCATATCTGGGTTGTTTCCACACATATTCCTGATATAACTAAAGAAGGCCTTGTGATTATCTGCAGTGTCTGGTCAATTTCACTGTCAAAACGTGCAAGTGATGATTATATGAGGGATTGAAGTGTCTTGCCAGTACTGTTCAGAGATGTCCTCCCTCTGTGGGATATTGCTCTGTTATGTAGTAGCTACTTCCTTCTGTTATACAGCTTATATATGGCCGGGGTCAACCAGACAGGTCTCCTGTTTTGGAGGAGTCATGGTTTTATTTGGGATAGCATGATCCCTGCATACCTGCAGGTGCTCATACAATGCGTTTGTAAAGGATTCTGCAGTCTGGGCTGTATTATACTCCAGCACGGGGCCTTTGGAGTATTCCACCCCAGTCTTCACAAGTGCAAAGTCTGCTTTTGAGAAATTCTTTACAGTGATTTCCTTGGCTGGGGGTGGGGACGGTATATGGATGTCCAGGGAAAGTTGTTTATGGTCTGATCTTAACAATGAGGGTTCTACCTCTGGTGTGGAACATAGAGTCCTCATGTTGTGATGATCAGGTCCAATATGTATTCCCCCTTGTGGGTGTGGTGACTGGTTGTGCCATAGCACATGGATCCACAAATTGTAGTGGCTGTAGGGTGATGTTGTTGAGGGCCTGAGTAGTATCCCCAGTCAATATTTGTGTACCTGAAGTAAACTACTATAATGGTGTGTGTGAAGACCTTCATATCCTACACTGTTCCCAGGAAAGCCGGGTGCAGTTCCTGGGTATGGGGGGGTGGTCTGAACTACACCCCAAACCAAAAGGCAGTTTTGCACAATGGTAGTTGTATATGTATGGCCTGTCATGCTTAGTGCAGTGGGACCAACCCAGAGGTGTGTGTATCTGTGATGTATATGGATACACCCTCTACTTGTGTTGTGTGTTACAAGTCCTGTGGTCACGAAGCATAGTATAGAACATAACCTGGCAGTGCCAGTTTGCATATGTGACCCTGAACTAGGAGTCTGTTAATGCACATATATTGTTATCCCCCATACTGAGGGATAGTAAAAGATGTACATTCCTCTTTGGAAAGACTGATGATGTCTGCACCCTATAAATACAGCAGGAGAAAGGAAGTCATCCAGTAATGCGAATAGCGTGCTGCGCTAATGCGTCACTCTCAAGTATCATAAGAAAGTTAGGTAGGAGTTTGAATCCTGCAAAAGCTGTGTGTGTGGGGTGGTGGGGGGTGTGTATGTATGCAATTCTCTGAGAAAGGAATGGCTTTTTTGAAGACTGGGATAGTACACTACAAGATGTACATTCCTCTTTGGAAAGACTGATGATGTCAGCACTCTATCAATACAGCAGGAGAAGAGAAGTCACCCAGTAAAGTGAATAGCGCGCTGCGCTATTGTGTCTTTCTCAAGTATCATAATATAGTCAGGTAGGGGTTTGAATCCTGCAAATGCTGTGTGTGTGGGCTGGCAGGGTTGTGTGTATGTATGCAATTCTCTGTGAAAAGAATGGCCTTTTTGAAGACTGGGATAACACACTAAAGGATGTACATTCCTCTTTGGAAAGACTGATGATGTCAGCACCCTATAAATACAGCAGGAGAAGGGAAATCATCCAGTAATGTGAATAGAGCGCTGTGCTAATGCATCTTTCTCAAGTATCATAACATCGTTATGTAGGGGTTTGAATCCTGCAAATGTTGTGTGTGTTTGTGGGGGGGCAGCGGGGTGTGTATGTATGCAATTCTCTGTGAAAAGAATGGTCTTTTTGAAGACTGGGATAATACACTAAAAGATGTACATTCCTCTTTGGAAAGACTGATGATGTCAGCACCCTATAAATACAGCAGGGGAAAGGAAGTTATCTAGTAATGCAAATAGCGTGCTGTGCTAATGTGCTTTTCTCAAGTAGCATAACATAGTTAGGTAGGGGTTTGAATCCTACAAATGCCATGTGTGCATTTGTCAATGTGTTGTGTATTTTGCTTTTATTATTGTATGACATATTATTATAACAGTAATTTCAATGCACACATCAGGTATGTGTGTGCCACATACAGATATGTACCTGTGACCTTTAATAGTTCCTATGTGTGAAGCCTGCCCCATATGAATACAGTTGTTACATTTGCCAGCATGTGCCGCAGCTTACCAGACCTTAGGCCATACATGTATGTTGGTGACAATGCAGGCTACTGCAGTGATCTGTGTCCTAGGCCAAGTATGTGACACACACCCATGAAAGCTTTGATAGATTAATGTGGGTGAGGGTTCATGTCTGGAGTATATATCAGACATGTTAAAACACAGCAAAGTCTGTGAGTGATGGGCACCCAGTGTAGGTGTATGGCAACTGTTGCCGATATGCATACTGACACCTTCTTGCTTAGGTGATACACTGAGGGACTGAAGAATACCTTTAGAAATGTGAATATCACAGGAAAGACAAGATAACACTTGTCCACATGTACACACCATTACCCGTTCTACATGATGGGTGCTACCAACTACATGGTACTGTTGGAATACTATGTTAACTACATGCTGATGTCAATGCCACAGTTGCGTTCCAGCAATACAGCATGGCTTGGAAAGCAGGTATCTGTCCATATGATACCCTTGTGGTGGTTAAGTGTGTCATGTGTAGAATGCGTTGCAGACCACTGTATGTATTTGCAGTCATGGAGGGACATATCCGTAGTGTGTTGGCATGTATTTGAGACTGCTATATGCCAAAGAGTATTGTTCCCAGGGATGTGTGTGGCTCAGTAAGAATATAGTGTAGTACTGCAGGGATATCACTGACACCAGGTTCCTACATCTGTGTATCAGTTGAGGAGACACCATGTCATGACCACTGAACATCAGGCTATGCAAGCTGTGTATACTACCAGAATGAAGACCATTGACATTTAGAAACTGTATCACCCACAGCATACTGTCAAACCATGTCATGTTCCATGCTAACCATGTTCACAAATGTACACCTGCAACTCAGTGCTGCAAACATCACACGTACTGTCCACACCCCAACACATGCAGGTACACAAAACAGCCATGTGGCACATGTGCAGACAGTACACTTTAGGAATTAATGCTGGTGTATACAAAACTGCAATGACAAATATAGGTAATGCATCATGCATGCTCGAACATACCCACAAGAATATCATTACACTGTACTGTTAACAACATGATAATATTACTATAGTGCTATGTAGTCACCCTGTGCATCAGCACCATGCTACTCTGTTCCTGCATCAATGTTACAGATGGCAGTAGGTGGCACAATTTCATCATATGCACAGGGTGTGCACTTGGTTTGCCAGAGTCTGCCATTGACACATCCAATTGACATGTATGTGTGTGTGTGTGTGTTAGTGACGGACAGCAGTACAACATGGGGCAATGTTACTGCAATGTGTGTATGTATGTGTTAGCCCTAGGTGTTAGCATTATGTGTGTGTGTATGCATGCACACAGTTCCACCACGTGGCTGTCATATATGGGTGTTTGTGGACAGCCACAGACTGTACCTGCCAGGTCATACAGATCACTGTCTCTGGTCACGGACACGGTACCTGTGCCTGGCAGGGGTGCTATGGACAGTATCAGGTACTAAGCCAGACTGGGTACTGTCATCAGAAGCAGTGGGCTGTTGACTGGACACATGTCCCTGCTGGGACTGTCCAGAGCCACGTGCATGTGGTCTTCTCAGACGGTCTAATGACAGCACAGACTCAGCATTGCTGGGGCTGGTACTGGCACTGTGGGAGTGGCTGCGGGTTTGATGTCGTCCGTGACGACTGCCAGCTGATAATGTTGCTGGCATACGTCGACGCCTCAACCGTCCTGCACTGTCCTGGCCCCTGGACATGTAGTTGTGGAAGAGATCTAATGTGTCCCCCAACGTCTATCAATGACCTCGCTGAGGTTATGGAAGGCAGATGCAACATCACGCATAGTGTCATTCATAGCGGTGCGATGTGCTCTAAGCTCCCTCAGACCCTGTCTGGTGTACTGTTCCATACGTGCCTGTGCCTGCATTACAGCCCGGAATATAGCGGAGGTTGAAAGACCTCTGTGGGCACGCCTGACAGGGGCAGTACGACCACGGATGCTCCCACGAGAACCCCTGCACATCTGCCTGTGTGGCACCATGTCAGGAATCTGGCCATGGCTGCTGTGAGGGGATGCATGTGCCAATGATACCACACTACCCTGGTCAATGCCCACTGTATGCTGTCCCTCAGCTAAGGACATTGGTGACAATGGATGTATAGGCAGGATGACTGCGAGCATTGATGGGGTTGACTGCTGTGTAGTGTCAATTGGCTGACTAACGACAGACCCTGTCACACCTCCCTGTGCCATTACACATGTATCATCATAATCACTATCCCCAGCAGTGGCTTCAGGTTCCCTGCTGCACTCCACCAGAGCAACATCAGAACCTGCGAGAGGAAGATAGGAAACACAGTTTACAAATGTGTACATGATATTAGCACACAGGCGCACAGGCACAAAAGCACACATGCACACATGCACACATGCACACAGGCACACAAGCACACAGGCACACAAGCACACAGGTGCACAAGCACACAGGCACACAAGCACACAGGCACACAAGCACACAGGCACACTCCTCAGTACAGCAGATACAAACACAGGCACACCTGCAATCCAACACATACACAATACTGTTTTAGGGTGGGTGACAGTATCACAAGGAAAAACATCACTGCACATGTGTCAGCATGCAGATTATGTGTTGCACAGGAACATGCAGTGCAAGTGTACACAGCCCTTGTTAATAACAGTATACGTGTACTTGATGCTTGTGTGTAGTTGTTCAGCGATTGTCTCCACCCTAGGACATAATGTGTACAAGGACATAACAATGTTGTGCAAGTGTTACAAGCTGTGGGTGCATATATTTGCACACACACACACACACACACACACACACACACACACACACACACACACACACACACAAAAAACACATGACGGTGCTACGCAATGACTGCTATGTGTACTTTTGTGCTCGGCGGAACTGGATGTGGTGTAGTAACGTGAGCCATGATCAGCATGCTTCTTGTGGTCAGTCAACAATAATAATGTGTGCCAGACAGGCAGCTAGCATGCTGTACCTGACGTGCAGTAACATGACTACATCCACAATTACACAGCCACTTGTTACATGGGTTTGTAAGGTGGCCAATAGTGAGCATTGCCTAACATGAATGTATTATTTGTTCAAGACTGTTGCACAAAGACATGATAGGTCTCTACCCCTCAGGTATAGTATGTGTGCTGTGTAGATGATAGGTGGGATACTGAAGGGTGGTCATACAGCAGGTGTCATAATTGGACATGTGTAGCAGGCTAAGGTCTAGTGTGTATGCCAAACATGTGTGTGCTGTGTACATGTGTATCAGGTATGCCTGCACAATGTCCAGTACTGTGTTGCCACACATGTGTGTCATGCTCTGTGTATTGCATGTGAGTGAGGCAGCTATTGAGAATAATGGGATATGCATAGTCTCACAGCAAACATGCACAGCATGCATTATGCGTAGGTGTGTTACATGTGCACAGACTACACCTCCATATGACATGCCCATGTCATTAGCAATAGTATTGTTATTACACACTCACCAGCATGGATTGGCTGCCTTGCTGTCACTCCAGAGGGTCCTGCAAAAATATGAGAGTGATTGCCAGTGGCCAAAACTGTGCCATTGATACTGTGAGTATGATAAAGTACAGTAGTACAACAGGTGTCTTTCACAGGTGTACAGATTATACTCAGAATATCAATCTTGCAGAAGAATAGGCAGGTTAACAGCTACACAAACAGTACACATCTCACACACGTATAAACTACCAGTACAGAGAACAGTCAACTACAAATATAGCATGTTACCTGCATGCTCCATTTCAACATGCTGGGTGGCTCCGGCCTCCAAGATGACACGTGTTTGTGGATGTTGCTGTTGTTGGCCTGGAGCCACAACACTTAGGAGGTGCTCCTCCACACTGATGGGGGGGTGGATAGGTACCCCACCACCTGTGGCAAGCTGTTGTCTGTGGATATCAGAGGCACGCTGCTGGACATGTCTAATTAAATCACTGCAGTTATGGCATACCTGCTCATATGTCCGGTTATGCATGCCTATGTCATTTACCCGATGGACAAGATCTTGCCACAGTGCAGCCCTCTCATGCTGGTTCTGGCTGGTCCTGGAAAACAGCACACAGTAATTCTGCACCAGGCTCTGGTGGATCTCCTGATCCTCTGCTACTGTATAAGGTGGGTTTCGCTGATGCACCATCACCCTGGAAGGAAAAGAAAAATATGTGAGCAAGTCATGTGGCACACTTAATATTCTAATGTATTAATATCACTTAACTGCCATATATAGCATCTGTCTGTCTATCAAGGGATACACATGTTCGATACCACATATCAGTGCTCAGCCCACAACTGTCTGACAGTGCCTGCCACACTCCATACAACAAACTAGTATACACAAGCACTCGGCACACTGTGTGGGATACAATCCACAACCTCACACTGAGGGTATGTGTCAAGCTAATGGGTGAAGAATATTGTCATCCCATGCAATGAATGCAATGCACATTTACAGTTTCAATGGTAATCCACCCTAGTCTTTGATGCCATACCCGTAACTGACATATGTGCACAGTTGTTACTATAGCCAGCATACTGCTGTCACAGAGTATACATGCTGCCAGGTACACACACATACCCTGTAACACACATGTGATTGCTGCCATGGTACAGGCATCATTACATGCACATTACACATACATACAACACACAAATGTATGACAACACAGATGAGCATTAACTGTGTACCTTATAGTACTGTGTGCCCCTACTTACGGATACCTATGCATGAGGTATGTAATCTGTGCAGACTACAGGAAACACACCAGACAGTGTTACCAGGGAATGTGAACATATACCATACTGTAGTGTTTAGGCCTACAACATCAGGTAGTACAACAGTTCATATGTGAGCTGGATTCAACAGCAGTACCACTTACTGAGCATACATGTATTGCTTCTGCCTATGATGGGACACCGCAGTCGTACACAGGGAAGTACAGCACAACATATGCCAATCTACTATGTTTGCATCTCGATAACTGACACATCTTTCTCTGGCCTCACACCAAGGAAACCAACTACCATGACAGACACAAACTCACACTAAGCTATCACACCTTTACAGACCTTGCACACAATCAGTGTCACACTCATTCAATGTCACATAGCTGGTAATGCACTGAGTACATGTGTGTGCATTGTGTCATAGGTAGGTACAATGCTATTGGCCCTGGGCCTAGGGCAGCCAAGCCATATGCTACCCTGCCCTTTGGGACACATGTAATGTGATTTTACTTGCTCCTGTGAAACAGTTACACAGAGGTGACTCACAGGGCATCTTACCTATCTCCATAACATTCATCAGGGGTATGTATGACATCTACTAATGAGGAGCCTTGTTTGTTAATGCTGGGTGGTTTACTCCAGGGTATGGCATATTTGTGTATAGAAACCTGTACCTCCAGCATGTGCTGTTTAGTGCGGTGACAGGGATTAGGGTCCTAGGTCATGTAGGCTGGACGGATTGTGAGGTGTTGCCATGGTGGTTGGCCAACTGGTATGGGTGTGACATAACTGTGTATGTCCAGCAGTGGTAACCTCTGTGTAGGAAGTATGCAAGGCACTCTAGCTGTGGTTTTGAGAGTCGGTCTGCATAGGGAATGTGTTTGAGGGCATTATCAGTCTTTGTTAGGTATGTCTGTGGCCTTTCCACTTGCTGTAGTTCTCATGGGAGGTACATACTGCATAGGACATTGTGAGGTGTAGAGGGGTTCACTGACTTACATTTCCCTAGCTGACACACCTTTTGTGATGACACGTATCATATACAGGGATTACAAGACTAGTGTGCCACTGTAGATATCAAAGGGGAGGCTATTGTACACCTGTGTCCCATGTTCCCTTCTGACACCTCCAGTGGTAGGCAGGCAACCACTTATGTGGTAGTTAGTGGGCAACATGTTTTGGAATGGGGTATGGTACTGCAGTATCAACACTGGTATTCAGTCCATGCCTTGGTCACCAGACACCTGTTGTATTACATCTGCCCCCATGTCCCCCTCTCTCACTCTCTCTTCATATATATATATATATATATATATATATACATATATATATATCAGTATATACATATCTATATATATATATATATATCTATATATATATATATATATATATATATATATATATATGTATACATATCTACATATATGTGTGTATATATCTATATATATATCTATATATATATATATATATATATATACACCACTATATATAACCATATATATATATATATATATATATATATATATATATATATATATATATATACATATATATATATATATATATATATATATATATATATATATATATATATATATATATATATATATATATATATATATATATATATATACATATCTATAGACATTCATATATCTGTATATATGTATGTATCTACATATATCTATATATGTATGTATCTGTTATATCTATATGTATATACATATTCTATCTATCTATATATCTCTATCTATCTGTACATATCTCTATGTACATATATATATATAGATATGTAGATATATATATATATATATATATATATATATATATATATATATATATGTATATATATATATATATATATATATATATATATATATATATATATATATATATATATATATATATATATATATATATATATATATATATATATATATATATATATATATATATATATATATATATATATATATATATATATATATAGAATTATATTTAGAACTAAGAGAACTTAAATGGCAATTACTGCTTAATTCTGAAACATACCCTGGTCTGAATGAAAGTGTTAATATTAAATGCGCTTTAAAATGGAAGATTTAATTCTATTTTGACAGTTGTTCTATTTTGACAGTTGCTTTCTTTCTACAAAATGTGTTTGCATCCATCCATCACCTTTGACACACTTGTTAGTCACCACTTGTACAGTTATATGAATATTCATTTCTCCTACATGCATATTTAGTGTGCACACTGTACATTTGTTCAATGATTAGCTAACACAAGGGAGTGTTTATTTAATATTCATGCCCCTGTCATTCATATGTATGTTCATGGTTATTGTGTTTAGATGATTGGCACAGTTTAAATATTGTCTGGTTGTACTATTGGTTACTGTACTAATAAGTTATAAGTAGTTCATTGTTTTTTTGTTTACATGTGACTCTAGTTACATATAATGTAAGTATTGTTGACTATAGGTTATTTTGATGAAGCTCTTCCACCTGAATAAGAGCGAAAGCTTAATCATCTATTCAGTGTCTGAGTTTTTATTTCCTTTCTACTAGCTCATTATTAATTACTACGCCTAAAAGAAGTCTGAATTTATATAATTAAGATTCTTCTAGTGCACAGTGTTTATTTTATATATATATATATATATATATATATATATATATATATATATATATATACACACACACACACACGTCTAAACATCCATTGCTGTACATATACATGCACATGTAGGCACATAGACTGCCCACCTTTCATGGTGGGAATATCACTTCTGAAACAGTTGTGAGACATACCATTCTGTAATGATATTGCACAGTGTTGTGCATAATGCATTATGCTGTCCTCAGGCCGTATAGCTGTAGCAGGCCTCACTGGCTCAGTCCCACAGAAGTTCACCACCACATGACATATACCTGCACTGCATGCTGTTTTCAATGCCACATACTACAACCTACATTGATATGTGCACATAGCAACCTTCAACTACATATGTATGCCCAGCCTTCACTAACAGTTGCAGTATGTCCCTTGCCCTATGCACATCAGCATATACATATAGATACAGACTGCTAACACATATGAAGGGTTCACAGTATGTAGATTATTAGATTATGTAGTTTACATTACCTTTGTCTCTGACAGCTTTTTTTCTGCTGGCTTGCTGGCTTGCTTGCTGGCTTGCTGGCTTGCTTGCTTGCTGGCTTGCTTGCTGCCTTGCTTGCTGGCTTGCTTGCTGCCTTGCTTGCTGGCTTGCTTGCTTACTTGCTTGCTGGCTTGTTTGCTGGCTGGCTTGCTTGCTTTTTATTTATTTATTTTTTTTGGTCGTGGTCTCTGTCTCTTGTGTCAATCTATCTATCTATCTATCTATCTATCTATCTATCTATCTATCTATCTATCTATCTCTCTCCCTCCAGTTGCTGCAATGATATTATTGCATGTGGGGACTGGCAGTACAGGCTGCTTTTGTAGGTATCTGCACATGTGCATGTGATGGCCTCTGCACCAATTGGTGGCCAGCATTTAGTAATTGCATGCAGCCTGATGTGTGATAATTGTAGTTCTTGCTGTGATTTCAGGACACTGCTATAAAATGATAGGTTAGGTAGGCATAGGCCTTTCAGTTTTGCAAGGTGGGGACCATGCTGGTTTGCTGTGGACACTGTTGTGTGAGTCAGAAGGTTGGTATATCTCTCATATCTAACGCTGTGTTGTATCCACTGAAATGCATGTTGTACTGAAACCTGACTGTTGATTCTTCCAGTTCACTCTTCTCAGTGTGTATGTTAACTCACACCTGCTAATTCTAACACTGTTTACATGGGAGTATGTACTTACCTGTGGGATCTGAGGATTAACTGGTATACAACAGTAGTTCTTGCAATGTGTTGCTATGCCTTTTGTATTTTCCCTTTACATTCACTCCTTGAATGCCTGATATTTGTCTTTACTGGAATGTGTTGCTATGACTTTCCTATTTTCCATTTACATTCACTCCTTGTAATGAATAATATATTTCTTTCAGCACTAAGCTCTTATATGTTTGCTGTGGCTTGGTGGCACTTCATGCAGTCTGGTGAGCCCAAGGTCTGGGCTTTGACACTTACAGGGGTATTTTATTTTGCTGCTGACAGTACTAGGGCCTTGTCATACAGAGTGAATAAGGCACTTTTAAACAGTTGTAAGCAGGAAGCAGGAAGTCAGTGGGGACACCAGCTAGGGAGGTGCAGGCTGGGTGTAGGGAAGGTCTATAGCTGCACATTTCTTTAACTGCAATACCTGTACATATGTTCGACATTTGCTGTGACATTTGAAACCTTCCACCTCTGAGAGAGGGGTGAGGACAACTAAGTATATTGTACTAACAATTATGAATATCAGGCACATGCATTGCTTGTGAACTGCTATACTGTCGTTAGTATGTTAGATAGCTACATCCTTTGATATTTCTGTGTTGTACTCCTACATAAGGGCATGCTTGTGGAAGTAATTCTACAGTTATTCGCAGAGTATGTAACAGCAGACAGGCTGATATGCCTGTGTGTTTCTGACACTTGCAGGCCTCAGATACTCTCAGGTATATATTTGACCAGCCTCAGGGAAAGGTACATATCAGTGGGATACACCCGTGATATATTTCAGATATTCTGCAGTTGTGACTGTGGGGTATTTTGAGCATATGTATTACTACACCATTTCTGACATGCAAGTAGTGTCTACTTTAACTTATTGACAGTTACCATTACATGGGATTCCCCACCTTTCTGCCTACTGTTAGTACATTTCACAGGGAGTCAGTGGGGCACAGGTAACAGTTGTTTGCAAATCAGGGACATCCCTGTAAATCAGTCACAGTTCGGAGGTCTGGCCTCTTACCTATTCAAATATGGCGGTGTTTATCCTGCTCTGATACTGTGTGGGGTTTGTAAGGTGCTACTGTGACATTATTACCTACTAGCATGGCTGTTTCTCTTCTCACAATAATGTAATGCAATTCCACAAGAATTGCCAGTAAAGATACACAGAACAAGCTTTGTGTAATGGCCTTCTTATTTTCCCTTTACATTCACTCCTTGTATTTCATGATATATTTCTTTCAGCACCAAGTTCTTGTATATTTGCTGTGGCTCAGTGGTAATTCATGCAGACTAGTGTTTTCAAGGTCCGGGGTTCAAGACTGACAGGGGTATTTTATTTTGCCGATGAGCAGAATACAGGCCTTTCATACAGAGTGACTAAGGCACTTTTAAGCAGTTGTAAGCGGGTTTGCGTGAGTTTGTGCAATGCTTAGCTATGCTTATCTACGCTTAGCTAAGCGCACACAAGCGCACACCCGCTGACTACTGCTTAAAAGTGCTTACTCCCGCTAACACCCGTGCTATTTTCTTTTAAAGAAAAGAAAATGGGGAAATAAGAAAGTGGTGAAAAAGGGGGCACAAAGAGGGTAGGATAGTAGGAAAACAAGCTCGGGATGTGCAGGAAGGATGTAGGGAATGTCCATAGCTGCCCATTTCTTTATCAGCAACAGCTGTGCATATGTTTGAAATTTTTGTGAAATTTGAAACCTTCCACCCCTGAGAGAGGGTGAGGACAACAAAATATGTTGTACTGCCAATTAGAATTATCAGTTTACATGTCCAGCGGACATGAGTGCAAATTGGGCAGCTATGTGTGGGGCGTAATTTTTTTGTGGGAACAGAGTGCCCTTTTTTTATCTTTTTCAGGTGAGAGTGGAATGTGAGGTACAGGAAGTAGGTATATTTGGGGAGGTAGGTTGGGGAGGTTAACAGACAAGACAAACAAGATGCAAACAGGGGCGGAGTATGACACATGTGGGGGGTAAACACAATTGACGGGGACGGATGTTTGGATATCATGAGCCCACAGATGGCAACAGTGGAACTGAGATCCCCACCCATGGGCAGTTACGACTGTGCCTTCACAACCCAGGCTGGGGCTGTAATGGGGGCTGGATAGGATGGGCAGGCACACCTGTGAGTTGTGCCACTCTCGCCTCGAGCTGGCGTAGGGGATCAGTCACAGAACGCCTGATCTCACTACGCAACACAGACCAGACCCTATGGAGGTTGAGTGGAGGCTCTCCTCCGGCCACACTTGCAGAGGGGGGGCGAGCCCCATCACCTGCAGCACTTCCACCTGAAGGTGGCACAGGGCCACCGGAGGAGGAGGTCCCGGCCTGGGCACTGATGCCAGGTGCACTCGCCAGCTGAGGTGGGAGAGGTGGGTCCGCTGGAACCCGCCTTCCCTCTTGTCCTATGTTTAGCAGTATTTTATGGCATTTTGGGTTAGTAACAAACAACACCATTCAAAATTAGTTGTAACAGCATGCATCAGTATTCCCATTAACCAAACACCCATGAATTCCTAACATTGAGCAGCAAGCATAACACATACATATTTAGAACAACAGTGCACATTCCAACAGCATGCAGGGTTGATTGGTGGCAACAGGCCATCAGGTTTGGATATGTGAACAGGGCACATGCATCAACATACATGCAGATATGTATGAACCAACAGGACAAATGTCCATGGGAATTAATTGTGAATACACATACCCAGTTTGGTGTGGAATGGCATAATTTGTGAAAATAGGGTAGGGTGGAGAAATATTACAGTAACAACTTACACTACCTATACATATACTGTACATTCCTAGTAGATGCAGATATATATCCCTTACATGTATTAGTACAGTTTCCTGTATGTAACCTTAGGAATGTTGGTGATGGGGGTTACTGCTACATTAATATACATTCCATTTTTATTCATATATGTTCATATCTGGCTGTGTTCAGGTACAGCATCCTGCTACATTTGATTGATATGGGTCTAGACAACTGCGGATGTTCAGCATTTCATACAGCCATACTATCTCCATAATGCAAGGGTACAGCAACATATCCAAATTGTGGGATGGACACAGTCCAGGTTCTGTACTTTATTTAAGACATTACACTCTTTGGTTGTGGCTGTCTCATTCATTTCATATTATGTAGTGACTGCAGTATACCTTTATTACAGACTTATTACAGCTTTCTTGGTAGCTTCAAACTGTCTTTCTCACACTCTCTCACTTATTTTATATTTAAATTTCAGAATGGTACTTAATTCTAGGCTTTATTAACATTTATTACTGGGTTACAACAATCCTTTCCAGCTGACTCACTTATTTCATATGGCAGAATTTACAAGGATGTATTCGACACTTGACTATCCTTTGTTGATTGATTACCACTCATTTTCAGGCTGAAGCAGTTATCTGATATTACAATACAGGTGGAAACCCTATTTGAGACTTGTTTAATCTTTATTACTGGATTGCAATACACTCTTTTCAAGGCTGCATCACTTATCTAATCTTACAATACTAGCAGAATCTTTATTCTAGGCTTATTTCACTTTTATTACTGGGTTACAACAATGAACTCTTTTACAATCTGTCTCACATATATTCTATAATAATACCAGCTAAATAATTACTAACCTGCCTGGTGGCGCAACCTCAGCAGCCTATCAGGATAGGCTCACCGATTCGCGGAACGGACACCTGCAGCTGTAATATAAATGAAGGAATATTGGAACATACCTCTCCATACTATAGGCTAGGATAGTATTTCTTACATACGTAATTACATGGATACTTACTCAGTAGTGGGGCATTGGGCATTTGGCGGGCCTCCTGGATCCAATGGTTCAGTTGGTCCTCCTTACGTCATTTCAGGTCCACATGGTGGTGACGGACCTGTTCACCAGTCCTTGGAATGAATGTGGCACTCGTGAGATCATGTGCCAACCGGTTCCATGCCTCTGCCATGTACGCTCCCCATTGAACCTGGCCCTGCATGAGTTGTGCTTCTTGATCATGGACTAGGAGCCAAACCATATATTTTCACTCCTCAACACCCCACCTTTGTGCTCTAAAGAGATTTCCCTCTCATGCACCTGCCATCCTGACTGCAAATGGGTACCCCAATCAGTTATGGTGTGTATTCCCGCCTATGGGGCTTATATATGCCGGTTTTCCCTCACTTTCTCTGATTGGCCATTTTGGATATTTATCAGCTTAAAGCAAACCTGCTTTGTCATGGTTCTGTTTTCATTCATTCCTATATATATGCTAATACTGTATTGCTTAGTACAACGGTGATGGCTTAGTGGTTCAGTACGTTGACTATGGTGCACAGTATCCTGGGTTCGACCCTTGGTATTGCTTTTTTTTATTTTACTACTGTCTAGACAGGCTAGGAGGTGTGTCTGTGTAAAGGCAGCTTTGATACAGCTTGCCCAGTGTTGCACGCTGGTAAGCTGCGCAGCTCCATGCAAACGGCTTACATTGGGTAATGTGTTATTTAGCTATGAGCACTCATATTACGCTGGGTGAAGTGCTGCTGAGCTATGGGCACTCATATTAAGCTTATTAAAGCACTGCTCACCTCCAGGCACTCATATGCAGCTTGTTAAAGTGCTGCTCACCTACGGGCACTCATATGCAGCTTGTTAAAGCGCTGCTCACCTATGGGCACTCATATGCAGCTTGCTAAAGTGTTGCTCAGCTATGGGCAATTATAATCCTTTTTTTATAAATTATTCTGTCTAATTTCTTCACAAATACATGGCCCATTTCATTACATTTTACTTAAATTATATATATATATATATATATATATATATATATATATATATATATATATATATATATATATATATATATATATATATATATATATATATATATATGTGTGTCAGGGGATTGTTTCATACTTATTTAAATAAAAATGGTGAATGATGTTGTGGGGGCTCGAACCGTGACTACCTCCTCTTTGGCCAACGTCTCTATGGCTACGCTATTGCTACTTAGCTTAATTTGCATATGTAGATCTTATATGCTTTTCAATGTCTGCTAACTGTGGCTGAGCAAAGGGCATACTCGTGCAAATGAGCAGAAATGCGGGAAAACATTTTTGAAATTATAAAAATAAAAATGAAACTGCTATTTTTATGTTTTACACATTTTTCAGTAGGGTTTAGTCTGTGGGGATGTGTGGTGTTGTGTTCCTTGACATTTCTAAGGACTCACTCGTGGGTGTTTACCTTCAGGCCTCTGACTCTTCTGGGGGCATGTCCCTTTGCAGTACTCGGCATTCGGACACGCCCCCTACTTTCCTACATGGACCGTGTTAGCCTAGGGTATGATGCAGCATGCCCTCATGAATATGCATGGCATGCTGACGTCATACCGTTCAACTGCAGCCTCCGAGTAAGACATATTAAGTCTTACATGTAGGTTTTGTGAATCCGGCCCATTGTTTTGGGAACTTTACTATAGAATAGCTTCTAATCATTTTTAACAATCTCAGACCCTTCATTTTTATTGTGTGATGAAACTAATGCTTTGCTGCATATTAATTTTACAAAGATGGATGGATATAAACAAAAAAATTGCATGTATCTCAGTATAGATTAATAAAAAGTGATGCAGCATATAGCAACTATTTTTTTATAATAGTTTACTAACTATATAGATTACTTTAAGTATTAAATGTATACATAAATTAGCAAATTACTAAGTAATGCATGCTGTTTTTATATCACTTTAATAAAGTTTGCAATTTTTAAAGGTAGACCTATTGGGTTTTGTCTAGAATTTGAAATAATATAATGTGAAGGTTTTTGAAACAGTTGATCTGGGGAAATTTAATAGAAAATCTGTTGAGTCCTTTTAATACACTGTTGCTAAGTGAACCATTTAAATAATTATTTGCTACAGCTTTTACACAGACTCACTTACTAACATTTGTATAGCATTGTTATTATTTTTAACATATTTACTGAACCAAAGCCTATTAGGTTATTATTTGCTGGTTAATGGTTTATTAGATTACTATTTGCTAGGTAATGTTTTATATAGATTTGAGAATCACATGTTTGCTTGCAGCAACTCTCTCTATCTGCATTTAAATTTTACAGTAATGAAATGTAAACACTTGTTAATGCAGTTTTTAATAGAAGGATATTACTGAGATATAAATATTATACAGATGGCAATGGATATGCTTGCATTTGTAAGCAGCTAAAATATTGAACTTAAAATGTGTATTATTTTTAGTTTGAGTTACATTTTTGGCAATACCCAGGATTCAATAAAATCTGTGCAGGATCCAGAGCCTACATGGAATGTACCCATGTGCATGACCACGGTTCCCCCTCGACAGCATGCCATGCATATTAATAATACCACACTGCTGAGGAAGATCATATTAACAGGGATATTGAATCTGTGTTGTCAGTAGTGTAGAGGCTGTTCCGTAGTTGTGGATTGTCCAGGGAATTTATGGACAGATATTATGTACAGGATAAAAATCTCTGTAATGTACCCTGCTAGTGTAAAAATATGTGCGAATTTTAATTTTTATTTTTGTATTTTTTTTTTTTAATTTTTTAATGCACATTTGTAAGGCAGGGAGCACAGCAGTGCTGAGCTGTGCTTACACATACACAGCTGACACCTGCCAGACATCTAAAAATAGAAAGCAGATGTAATTAATTATTTATTCTGGTTTCTTTTAATGCCTGTTTGTGCAGTACAATGAGGTGCGGACCAAAGCAATACCGAACTGAGCTTACACATGCACAATTGACATCTGCCAGACATCTAAAAATAGAAAACAGATGTAATTAAATATGTGTTTCTGTCTACATGTTCTTATTTTATGTTTCTGAGTGGCCATTTGCATGGCACAGTGCTTAGCAATGCTAGCAGATAGCTTAGTAGTATTGTGAAGGTATACTGGTTTTCTTACTATCCAAGTAGCTAAATAGGTAGAGTCACAGTCTAAAGTGTTATAGGCCCCTGATTCGAGTCCACAGCAGTCATACTTTTTTACATTTATTGCTGTGGAAGTGTGTGGGGTGATCTAAAGGGCAGTTTAAAGCAAAAACAAAATTTTTACATTTGGAAAAACTGCATGGTGCTAAGCACTGCTTAACCATGGTAAATAGCTACTCCTGTTGGCGCATTGCTAAGCTTCACTAAAACACGGTGGTGCAAGTTTCAGTGATGCTCAGCTTTGATAAGTGGGTTTGCATGATGCTAAGTAGCATGACACTTTTTTGAATGTTATGGTATGATGTGTAGGGGTGGGAAAACAGCCTATCTTAAGGCTAATAGGTAGTAATTCTGCAGCATTCACTGGAGTCTTACTAACCTGTTGATATACCTAGTGGTGTTGGTGAGGGTGCGAGCGATTGGGTGCAGAGTTGGGGTGTGCAGCAGTCCAGAGTGTATTTTGGACTCCTGTTCCATAACTACAAACCCCAGCTGTTGCAGGGTGATTACCAGGGCTCAGAATGTAAAGCTAAAGCCTGGGCTCAGTTGGCCAGGAATCTTACCAGTGCTAGTGTTATCCTCTGCACTGGTGAGCAGTGTCATCACCACTATGATGACTTGAAGCAAAGGAAGAGCAGAACCTTGGACACCTGGGTCCAAGAGGCTAGGGCTGGGCATGCCCCACAGATATGTAACTATGTTTGTTACTACTTTACTAAAATACAAGCTGAATCTGTTCATAACTTGTATGCATAATGGTGTGCTTCTCTTCCAACAGCTTCAGCTAAACTGGCTCGCAATGTCTAGTCTCATACCAGTTACCTGGCCAGGATGTGCCATGAGTGTGTTAAGTACAGATATTTTCTGGCAACTGTAGTGCAATAAAGAAAAAACAATACCAATAACAATAAGCAATAAGGTGTAAAGCAGGATTGTGGTTTGATAACTAAGGTGTGCAAATAACTGCAGTAGGGCTATATTCACTGCATGTGTATTCAGATGTCACTGCAGTCAACTGTAAAACTGAAATAAATGAGGAATGCAAAGGAAATTGCTTGATAAATGTATTGCACAACCTACAGTATAGTTCAGGTTTGTCTTCAAGCCATTTTCAGTCAAATAATGCTCTGTATTCCTCCCACTCCAGGAACAAAGTATATGGGTAAGGTAGCCCACATTCTGGGCAGATATCATGTGTATACTTCACAGATTCTAAGGAGCAATAACAATAAAGTGTAAAGCAGGATTGTGGTTGATAAGTAATGTGTTCAAATAAGTGCAGTACAGCTGTATACATTGCATGTGTGTTTTAATGTCAATGCAGTCAATTGTAAAATTGAAATAAATAAAGAATGCAGAAGTAATTGCTTGATAAATATATAGTACAATCCACAGTATGGTTCAGGGCTGTTTTCAGGCCACTTTCAATCAAATAATGCCTTGTATTCTTCCCACTCCAGGAGCAAAGTATTTGGGTAAAGTAGCCCACTTTCTGGGCAGATATGTGTATACTTCACAGATTCCAAGGATCAATAACAATAAAGTGTAAAACAGGATTCTGGTTTCATAAGTAATATGCTCAAATAATTGCAGTAGGGCTATATTCATTGCATGTCTGTTGTAATGTCACTGCAGTCAATTGTTATGTTATGTGCACATCCCCTGCAGTCACACCTTTTGCATTCTATTTCCATGTCTGCCAACTAAGAAACGATGGCTGTCTAGTCTACTTAAAGTACACAAACATACCTCTCAACTGTCATGATTTTTCATAATGTAATGGAATGGAATGTATTTTCAAATCCATTTAAAGAACACCTTGGTAGTTGTGTATGAGCACATTATGTGAGACATTTCTGTGTAGTTGTGTACCTGCATTTGTTAGTGCTTGGCCCATAATGTCCCATGTTAACAGTTTGAGAGGTATGTACGTGCTACATCATTTATAGAACAATTTGAGTCACTGTACTCACAAGTGACACTGCACACCTGTAGAAGTACGTATTAGCAGTCTGTGTAATCATATCATCTGCAACTTCACTAATAGTATCCTTTTCTGTCTCTCCCTACCCCTTATCTTCTTTAATGTATTAATGCTATTTATTATTATTATTTATTATTAATATATTTTGCTAAAGTAACTGTTTTGTTGGCCTTATGGGTAATTTCACTCTGGTTTGTTGTTAACATACTTACTGTTATGTTATTTAATGTTGTGTTCCACATAATATACCTTAATATCTATTTGGATTAATCAATATTTTGTTCCATTATGTTTATCTAACATTGGCTTGGTTAATACAAACCTTAACTTATTGTTCTAACTAAGTTACTATGGCATGACAAGGTAGTGTCGTTCTAGGTCATCCACCTACCTTGGCTTATCTGTCCATGGCACCGGGGCCCAGCACATCTGGATTGCACCTTGGCGGTGCCCCCTCTGCTGCCCCTGCACTACCTGAAATGTCAAGTATTTCTACCCCACAGACCAGGACTGGTCTCCCCTCTGGGAGCAGTGGTGGAGGGGATGTTGCCACCTGTGACAAACTATCAGGAATGGTGCACAGGATTGTGTTTCATGGTTTTGGATGCTGCCTGTGCCAGATGAATGGCATGCACACCACCCTGCTGGGGCAGCCTCACCCCGGAGACAAGCCTCTACCACTGCAACCCCGGGGGCAGAGAAAGAGCAGTGCCAACAGTCCCATGGGTGGGGCCTTGAGTCATGCTGCTACCTTGTGGAGACACCTGAGACTGGGATTCCATAACATCCTCCCCATCCAAGGTGTTCACCTTCTATTTAAGGGGTAAAATAAAACATTTCAGAGCTTTACTAGGAAGGCTCACCCAGATTCTGCTACACTTTGCTATGATGAAAAGGTTAGTTTGCTTTTTATTTGTTGTATTACTTTATTGCCTTTTTCTGTTTTGAATATTGTGATTTGTTGTATTTACCTTGTGTTTTACTTGTATTCTGCTTTTAATTTCATATTAAAACTTGAAAACAGACCACAGCTCTGTCTCTTGTGAGTCAGGCAGAAATTAGTACAGGTCAATAGAACAGGTCAGTTAAGGTTAATCATTTTAACTGAGGGGGTGGAGCTAGGAACTAAACCTTCTATTTAAGGGGTAAAATAAAACATTTCTGAGCTTTACTATAAAGGCTCACACATACTCTGCTACACTTTACTATGAGGGAAAGGTCAGTTTGATTTTTATTTGTTGTATTACTTTATTGCCTTTTTCTATTTTGAATACTGTGATTTGTTTTATTTACCTTGTGTTTTACTTGTATTCTGCTTTTAACTGCATATTAAAACTCGAAAAGAGACCACATCTCTGTCTCTTGTGAGTCATGTAGAAAAATTTTTCCCCACCCTCCCACCCAGTTACTGTAGTGTACTTAAACACCACTGTCTTTCTAGTTGCCTTCCCCTTATGTTAATTTGACCATATATTTAATTTCCTCTCTGTTTTTACTGGCTTGTGTGAGTAATCAGAAAATCATCATTTTGTGAAATCACTCCCCTTCAACTATTTAAATTTTTTTGGCCATTCTACTATATTCCATAGTACCAGAATAGGTGCTGCGGTAGCATTGTCGCCTCACAGCAAGACATTGTCCCGTTTGATTCTCAGTTAGAGCATCTTCTGTGGAGAAATGCGTGAATGGGCGTACCTTCGTTGAAGGTTGTGCGCTAAAGCTGGCAACTCAGCACGTAAAAATCAACTGCCAATCATTAGTGGACCGGAGTTCCACTGTGGCGACACCTATCTGGGAAAAGCCGAAAGACACAACAACAACCAGAATATAAAAGTGACCACCCCCTTTCAATCTATCTTGCTGTTTTAAAAATAGTGACTCTCCACTAAAACGTAACTTTCTAGACAGGTAAAACTTCAGTTACCTACTTTCACATCTAATTCCTCCAGTGCACACTGCAGTGTTTAGGATAAACCATTTTTTTCATCTTACCTTTAAGCATCCCTGTGACTAGTACTTGCTTTAAAACCTGCCGGAAAGCACTTGAAAGACTTAAACTGATACAAGCACTCAACTCTCCTTGTTAATAAGGGGAAATTAATTGTAGGCACTAAACAGCATATAATTGCAAAGTACCTTGCTAAGGTAAGGGAAAACAGCTCTTGTACTTTTCAAAAAAAAAGCACCAAACTAGGCATGTCCAAGGGTCAGCTTCCAGTGATTTCTCCTGTCCACCTGGTGAATCTGGGCATACTGGGACAATGCAGCAATTGCCTCATGTACACATACAACCCTCTCCTCCTACTACCCAACACTACAACCTGCGAGAGATGCACTTACATAGCCAAACTGGAAGCACCCAAGATTGTGCTAGATAGTCAAGAGGAGAAGGTTAACACTTGCACTACACCTCAAGCAACATATAGCCCTTCTAAACCCCCACCACCAACACCCACACATAGCAATACTAAATCCACATATGTGAAGGCCCTTACCAGTAACCTGCCCAAGGAACAAGGACCTCCAAAGCTGAAACACAAATAAACACCAATCACAACCAAAGTGTCACATAGTTCACAACACCAGTGTGCCACCCAACAACAGCCCCTAAGGCAAGACAACGTACCCAACACTTTAGTCATAGGTGTCTCTATAGTCAGACACATTGATGTCCCACTCATCTGCTGAGCAAGGAGAAAATGATAGTCAGCTGCCTGTTGGGTGCCAGGATATGCCACATAATGCATGCACTCAAGTTACTCCACAACAAGTACAAATATGACTCTGTCATTGTCCATGTTGGAGTGAATGACTTGAGACGTATCTCCATGGACTACATGAAAAGAGACATGGAAGAGCTCTCGGATCATGTGGCCAAGGCAGGTATGACCCTAGCCCTGAGTAGCATCCTGCCTTCACCCAAAATGATACCACAGCATAAGAACAAAATGATTGACTTCAACAATTGACTACGCTTCTGGTGTTAACCTTCACATTATTAGATAAGTGTCTGGGGACACTTTCTTTCTTGTTTTAGTGCTGTAAAATTTCAGAAGGTCTACCATCTGAATGGGGATCGGCATACAGCACTGTAGGGGTGGGGATGATGAATTAGAATTAGAATCCAGAGAAACTAAATGGCAACTGACACTAAATGCTTGTTACAAGCCAGGTTTAAATGATTATTGTTCACTAGCTCCCTTTTTGAAGCAATGGGCAGCAGAGGTTTACTTTTAGGTGTACTGTGAAAACACTTATCTGACTACAACAAACAGAACAACTATGTTTTGAATTTATAAGTTTATTTTTTAAGTATGTTTTATATTAATATGTTCATTATTAGTACTATTACCAATATTTTTATCTTGAATGTACTTATTATTGTGGTTTACAGCATCTTATTGTGTACATTGCATATTCAGGGAAAGTATGCCTTTAAGTTTAGTCAGGGTAATTTCATTGATGCAAGCAAAATCGTGAATAGTTGCTTAAGTAATTAGAGTATATAAAGGAAGTTGTATCATAATTGAGTGACTCTGATGAAGCCAATTCATGTTTCTAGACAAAAGCGCTTAGTTGGTTTTACTTTGTCAGTGTCTAATGTTAAATAAACAAGTGTTTCATGCAAATACTGCCTTGGTGGCTCGCTTTTTAAATTTTTATTACTGTTTACAAGTGTTTGAGCTATTTGGCTTGTTTTCTGTTATATTTTCTTAAAAATATAGTCTACTCCCAGCTCTCACTTTATTTCCAGCAATACCACAAACTCTCCTCCAATCAACATAGATTCTGGCCTGGACAAAGTATTATGATAGTATTTTGGTCCCTAAGTGATGACATCCAGCTAAACTCTGATAGTGGCCTCCTTACAGGTGCCATATATATATATATATATATATATATATATATATATATATATATATATATATATATATATATATATATATATATATATATATATATATATATATATATAGATATATAAATGTATATGGTTCCCCTTCAGAAGGTCAAATGGCTGAACTCTCGAAATGCATATGGTCAAGACCATATGCTCGAAATTTCAGAAGCTCTAACATCTGAATGGGGATCGACATACAGTGCAGAATGGGAGATTTCCCTTTCTGCACTGTAGTGCGATCTCGGAGTAGGAGAATATAAGTAGCAGGGGGTGTGGGGGGTGCAGGGGGCTTGCCCCCCTGCAGAAACATTGTTTGTGTTTTGTTGTTTTTTTTTATTTCCCTTTCAGAAGGTCGAGCTTCTGAAATTTGAGCATATGGCTTCGGGCATATGCATTTCGAGATTTCAGCCATTCGACCTTCTGAAGGGGAACTATATATATATATATATATATATATATATATATATATATATATGTATATGCCTGATAAAAGTATTTGGCCTCATTAACCACTTCTTCTCCAAAACAAACTAATCAAAATTATTATCAGTCAAGACACTGATCTCTGGTTATAAAACGTCTTCACTGACAGACACTTCCAAGTTAAAATAGGATACTCTTAATCAGACTCTGCACCTATTACCAAAGGTGTATCACAAGGATCCATTCTTGCCTACCCCTCCCCTTTTCCATATTCATTAGCAAACATTATTGTGACCTCTTCCATCTCCCACTTGCCTGTGCTTATGATATAATCATTTACTGATCTGGTCACTTTCACACTAACATTCCATGCCAACTCCAGTCAGACTTACATGTGCTCCACCAATGGCTTAGAAAAGATAAACTACTTCTCAGCCCCAATAAACCAAAAGACTATGCTTTTTGGAACTCCACAGAAAATGCATAGAGCACCTAACTCTTTAACTATCTTTTACCTACACAAACACTCCATAGAAATAATCTCCACCTTCAAACACCTAGGGCTATGGCTTCAGCAGACACTAAACTTCCATTTCCACATAGACAAAGTAAGAGTCAAAATAAACTCCCTCCTCTTCTGGGCCAAAAAGTTCTCATATTTTCTATCCCAACCACCCAAAGCATCCATGGGTAAAGAAGTTCTACTTTCTTACCTTGACTATAGGCTCCCAATTTTTTTCTTTTACCTCAAAGAAAAAACATTGGCACACTCCAGACTATCTCTAACTGCATCTGTCGATTCATTACAAACTCACCTGTCTGTAAGCATTACTTTATCACCCTAGAAAAAAAACAAATAGCTACCCGTAAAACAGAGATCTAACCTACTTTTAGGATCTCAAACTACTCCAACTCCACACATTTACTCCCTTTGCAGCTAGACTTCATGAAAAAATTCCTCATACAACCTGAGACACTGCTCACAAGCCATGCCATCTCTCATTGCCCCTAGAAACAAACACCACCGCACTCCTCATGCTTTCTCCTCTTAACACCTACTGTTTGACAAGCTCTCCTCAACTTTAAGGAAATCAGTGCTAATTCTAAATTCAGAATGCAACATGAAAAGCACTTCTTCATCTAAGCCAAATGCTCCTGTTTCAACACAGGCCATATCACCTAACCTATCTTCTTTCTGAGTCTCTTGGCCTTTCTCAAGATTCACCAAAGATTACCCCACTTTAGACAGTAATGTATATACTGTATATTTTACTCTGTTTGATTGTGCATTGAACTGTGCTTGTTCACTAGAATGGTTATACACATTTTTTTCTATGTAATTAGACTGACTTGTCAGTTATTGCTTACATATCTGTATTTTTTTGTTTGTGAAATGTTTTACATTTCACCTGGGCTGAACTTGAAATTAGTCAGTATCGATCAGTGCGTCAGTAAACAAATATAAATAAATGAATGAATGAATGGAATGGATGGATGAATTAATTAATTAATTAACATAATTTTTTACAGAACAAAGTATAGTGTACATGATATAAATTAATCTCATGCGCATTGCTTTGCCACTTTTTGTTAGACAGGGGTGTAAATGTCCCTTTAGCATGCTATTATTTGTTTGGCTAGCAGCTGTAAAAATGAACAGTACTTACTTGTTATTCCCACTTTGTCTAGTCTTTTGAAACAGTTTATTAGTAGCACATTGTTTTGGGAACTTTACTATAGAATAGCTTCTAATCATTTTTAACAATCTCAGACCCTGCATTTTTATTGTGTGATGAAACTAATGCTTTGCTGCATATTAATTTTACAAAGATGGATGGATATAAACAAAAAAATTGCATGTATCTCAGTATAGATTAATAAAAAGTGATGCAGCATATAGCAACTATTTTTTATAATAGTTTACTAACTATATAGATTACTTTAAGTATTAAATGTATACATAAATTAACAAATTACTAAGTAATGCATGCTGTTTTTATACCACTTTAATAAAGTTTGCAATTTTTAAAGGTAGACCTATTGAGTTTTTGTCTAGAAGTTGAAAGAATATAATGTGAAGGTTTTTGAAACAGTTGATCTGGGGAAATTTAATAGAAAATCTGTTGAGTCCTTTTAATACACTGTTGCTAAGTGAACCATTTAAATAATTATTTGCTACAGCTTTTACACAGACTCACAAACATTTATATAGCATTGTTATTATTTTTAACATATTTACTGAACCAAAGCCTATTAGGTTATTATTTGCTGGTTAATGGCCTATTAGATTACTATTTGCTAGTTAATGTTTTATATAGATTTGAGAATCACGTTTGCTTGCAGCAACTTTCCTTTCTGCATTTTAATTTTACAGTAATGAAATGTAAACACTTGTTAATGCAGTTTTTAAGAGAAGGATATTACTGAGATATAAATATTATACAGATGTCAATGGATCTGCTTGCATTTGTAAGCAGCTAAAATATTGAACTTAAAATGTGTATTATTTTTAGTTTGAGTTACATTTTAGGCAATCCCCAGGATTCAATAAAATCTGTGCAGGCTCCAAAGCCTACATGGAATGTACCCATGTGCATGACCATGGTTCCCCCTCGACAGCATGCCATGAATATTAATCATACCACACTGCTGAGGAAGATCATATTAACAGGGATATTGAATCTGTGTTGTCAGTAGTGTAGAGGCTGTCCTGTAGTTGTGGATTGTCCAGGGAATTTATGGACAGATGTTATGTACAGGATACGAATCTCTGTAATGTATCCTGCTAGTGTAGAAATATGTGCGAATTTTAATATTTTTTTTTATTTTTCTATTTTTTTTTTTAATTTTTTAATGCACATTTGTAAGGCATGGAGCACAGCAGTGCTGAGCTGTGCTTACACATACACAGCTTACACCTGCCAGACATCTAAAAATAGAAAGCAGATGTAATTATTTATTCTGGTTTCTTTTAATGCCTGTTTGTGCGGTACAATGAGGTGCGGACCACAGCAATACCGAGCTGCGCTTACACATGCACAAGTGACATCTGCCAGACGTCTAAAAATAGAAAACAGATGTAATTAAATATGTGTTTCTGTCTACATGCTTTTAGTTTATGTTTCTGAGTGGCCATTTGCATGGCACAGTGCCTAGCAATGCCAGCAGATAGCTTAGTGGTATTGTGAAGGTATACTGGTTTTCTTACTATCCAAGTAGATAAATAGGTAGAGTCACAGTCTAAAGTGTTGTACACCCCTGATTTGAGTCCACAGCAGTCATACCTTTTTACATTTATTGCTGTGGAAGTGTGTGGGGTGATCTAAAGGGCAGTTTAAAGCAAAAACAAAATTTTTACATTTGGAAAAACTGCACGGTGCTAAGCACTGCTTAACCATGGTAAATAGCTACTCCTGTTGGTGCATTGCTAAGCTTCACTAAAACACGGTGGTGCAAGTTTCAGTGATGCTCAGCTTTGCTAAGTGGGCTTGTGTGATGCTAAGCAGCATGGCACTTTTTTGAATGTTATGGTATGATGTGTAGGGGTAGGAAAACAGCCTATATTAATGCCAATAGGTAGTAATTCTGCAGCATTCATTGGAGTCTTACTAACCTGTTGATATACCTAGTGGTGCTGGTGAGGGTGTGAGCGATTGGGTGCAGAGGTGGGGTGTGCAGCAGTCCAAAGTGTATTTTGGACTCCTGGTCCATAACTACAAACCTCAGCTGTTGCAGGGTGATTACCAGGGCTCAGAATGTACAGCTAAAGCCTGGGATCAGTTGGCCAGGAATTGTACCTTGGCGGTGCCCCCTCTGCTGCCCCTGCACTACCTGAAATGTCAAGTAGTTCTGCCCCACAGACCAGGACTGGTCTCCCCTCTGGGAGCAGTGGTGGAGGGGATGTTGCCACCTGTGACAAACTATCAGGAACTGTGCACAGGATTGTGTTCCATGGTTTTGGATGCTGCCTATGCCAGATGAAGGGCATGCATACCACCCTGCTGGGGCAGCCTCACCCTTGAGACAAGCCTCCACCACTGCCACCCCAGGGGCAGAGAAAGAACAGTGCCAACAGTACCATGGGTGTGGCCTTGAGTCATGCTGCTACCTTGTGGAGACACCTGAGACTGGGATTCCATAACATCCTCCCCATCCAAGGTGTTCACCTTCTAATTAAGGGGTAAAATAAAACATTTCAGAGCTTTACTAGGAAGGCTCACCCAGATTCTGCTACACTTTGCTATGATGAAAAGGTTAGTTCGCTTTTTATTTGTTGTATTACTTTATTGCTTTTTTCTATTTTGAATACTGTGATTTGTTGTATTTATCTTGTGTTTTACTTGTATTCTGCTTTTAATTGCATATTAAAATTTGAAAACAGACCACAGCTCAGTCTCTTGTGAGTCAGGCAGAAATTAGTACAGGTCAATAGAACAGGTCAGTTAAGGTTAATCATTTGTGAACTGAGGGGGTGGAGCTACGAACTAAACCTTCTATTTAAGGGGTAAAATAAAACATTTCAGAACTTTACTATAAAGGCTCAACCAGACTGTGCTACACTTTGCTATGAGGGAAAGGTTAGTTTGCTTTTTATTTGTTGTATTACTTTATTGCCTTTTTCTATTTTTGAATACTGTGATTTGTTTTATTTACCTTGTGTTTTACTTGTATTCTGCTTTTAACTGCATATTCAAACTCGAAAAGAGACCACATCTCTGTCTCTTGTGAGTCATGTAGAAAAATTTTTCCCCACCCTCCCACCCAGTTACTGTAGTGTACTTAAACACCACTGTCTTTCTAGTTGCCTTCCCCTTATTTTAATTTGACCATATATTTAATTTCCTTTCTGTTTTTACTGGCTTGTGTGAGTAATCAGAAAATTATCATTTTGTGAAATCACTCCTCTTCAACTATTTAAGTTTTTGGGCCATCCTACTATATTCCATAGTACCAGAATAGGTGCTGCGGTAGCGTTGTCGCCTCACAGCAAGAAGTTGTCCCGTTCGTTTCTCAGTTAGAACATCTTTTGTGGAGACATGCGTGAACGGGCGTACCTGCGTTGAAGGTTGTGCATTAGGGCTGGCAACTCAGCCCGTAAAAATCAACTGCCAATCATTAGCGGACCGGAGTTCCGCTGTGGCGACCCCTAACCGGGAAAAGCCAAAAGACACAACAACAACCAGAATACAAAAGTGACCACCCCCTTTCAATCTTTCTTGCTGTTTTAAAAATAGTGACTCTCCACTAAAACGTAACTTTCTAGACAGGTAAAACTTCAATTACTTACTTCCACATCTAACTCCTCTAGTGCACACTACAGTGTTTAGGATAAACCATTTTTTTTCATCTTACCTTTAAGCATCCCTGTGACTAGTACTTGCTTTAAAACCTGCTGGAAAGCACTAGAAAGACATAAACTGATACAAGCAGTCAGCTCTCCTTGTTAATAATGAGAAATTAATTCTAGGCACTAAACAGCATATAATTGCAAAGTACCTTGATAAGGTAAGGGGAAAACATCTCTTGTACTTTACAAAAAAAAAAGCACCAAACTAGGCACGTCCAAGGGTCAGCTTCCGGTGATTTCTCCTGTCCACCTGGTGAATCTGGGCATACTGGGGCAATGCAGCAATTGCCTCATGTACAAAGACAACCCTCTCCTCCTACCAACCAACACTACAACCTGTGAGAGATGCACTTACATAGCCAAACTGGAAGCACCCAAGATTGTGCTAGATAGTCAAGAGGAGAAGGTTAACACTTGCACTACACCTCAAGCAACATATAGCCCTTCTAAACCCCCACCACCAACACCCACACATAGCAATACTAAACCCACATATGTGGAAGGCATCAACAGTAACCTGCTGAAGCAACAAGGACCTCCAAAGCTGAAACACAAACAAACACCAATCACAACCAAAGTGTCACATAGTTCACAACACCAGTGTGCCACCCAACAACAGCCCCTAAGGCAAGACAACGTACCCAACACTTTAGTCATAGGTGACTCTATAGTCAGGCACACTGATGTCCCACTCACCAGCTGAACAAGGAGAAAATTATAGTCAGCTGCCTGTCGGGTGCCAGGATACGCCACATAATGCATGCACTCAAGTTACTCCACAACAAGTACAAATATGACTCTGTCATTGTCCATGTTGGAGTGAAAGACTTGAGACATACCTCCATGGACTACATGAAAAGAGACATGGAAGAACTCTCGGATCATGTGGCCCAGGCAGGTATGACCCTAGCCCTGAGTAGCATCCTGCCTTCACCCAAAATGATACCACAGTATAAGGACATAATGATTGACTTCAGCAATTGACTAAGCTTCTGGTGTCATTCAAAGGGGATCCAGTATCTGTCTATCTGGGATGACATGATCGACAGACCACAATGCTTTGCCAGAGATGGTCTTCACCTGTCACCCGTGGGATTCAAGCAACTGGCTAAGGCTCTTGCCACCCCTATAGTGCCTTTTTTAGGCAAAGTTCAAAGGACAAAACCACTACAGTAACAGGTACAAGCATGCAAAATCTGAAGGTAATGCTACTCAATGCTAGAAGTCTAAACCTCAAAATGCACTCTCTTGAGGCACTTCTAGAAATGGAGAACATCAATATCTGTGCAGTAACTGAGACCTGGTTCAAGGTTCCAGACAGCACCCCTGCAATACCAGGCTACAACTCTTACCACAGTTTTCGGCCACCAAACCAGGACCGAAACACTAAAGGTGGAGGAGTGTCCATATTCACCAAGGAAATTCACAACACCAGGCTAGTTGCCCAACACAATGTGTTTGAAATTCTCCAGATGCAACTAACACTAGGTAATACTGCAATCCAAACTGTAGCTTGCTACAGATCCCCCAGCATGCCCCAAGATTCTCACTGCACCTTTCTAAACATACTGGAAAATATTAAGATACAACCAAACACCCTAATACTGGGTGATTTCAGCTACCCTACCATTAACTGGGAAAACTACGCATGTACCAACAACTTTGCCCAACTGTTCTTGGAATTCATAAATTCCAATGCCCTGGATCAACTAATCCTTAGTCCAACCAGGGGCTCCAGTATACTAGACCTGGTCATTACCAACTTAGGAAATTGAAGTTCCACACTTATGGTCACCCCCTCGTTGGCCAGGTCTGACCATAAGCTAATCGCCCTTGATATCCACATCCCACCCCATAGGAAGGAAACCTCCTTAAAAAAATTTCTCCAAAGTCAACTTCATGCTACTCAAGTCAGAAGTGACAAACTTCATGACACCCATGCAGACGGGAACTGAAAGTTTGACTGCTGAATCCTACACTAAGGCACTGTATGATCACATCCACGCGTGCATGAATTGTGCCATCCCCAATAGAACCAAGATGCTCTCCGCCAAAAAAGGGAACCCAATCTGGTGGTCCCTTATCATAAACAAACTTTACAACAAAAGGAAGAAACTGTTGCAGAAAAGAGGAAAATCCCAGTATGCAAAAAACTCCCTTACCAGCCTCAGTAAGAAGCTGAGATCCCTCATAAAATCCTCCAAAGCTAGTTACAAAAATAAAATTGCCAAAGATTCCAAAGACAACCACAAGACATTCTATAGCTATGTCAATAATCTAAATGGCAATGCTCAGATCTGCTCTGAGCTACAACAGAATGGCATTAAATATACTGATCCCAAGGATACTGACAATATCCTGGCAGATCGATTTAGTGCAAACTTCACCTTCCTCTCACCCCCTAAAGGTAGGCTTACCATACGTCCGGTTTTCCCCGGACATGTCCTCTTTTTGAGCTCCTGTCTGGGCGTCCGGGCGGTTTTTTAAATTCCCGAGATTTGTCCGGGTTTTACAATCCCGAGGCAGAATTCAAATCTACGCATGCGCGGAAAGTAGAAGAGCTCGCGAGAGTCGCGAGACTGTATTTGCGCGGCGGGAGAAGTGCAGGACTGACTGTGTGTGTTAGGGAGGAGGCGAGCCGCGAGGGAGGAAGACTAACTTGTCTGTTTTTTAATATGTAAGTAAATTACAGCAGTTATGCTAAATTACTTGATCGGCTAAGAAAATAACCAAGCAGGCAGTATGTGGGCACGTATTCTTGGCAGGGTAACTTGCTTATTTATTTATTTTGTTTGCCTCCCGTTTGGAGACTGTGAGCTTCCTGTAAGTGAGCTGTTTCTCAGAAATTACTGTTTGCCTCTGTCTTTTATGTGGTGTATGCGTTGCTACTCCCTCAAAGCTAATGACCAGACTACTCAGTCACCCCTTGTGATAACGGTAGTAAACTTTGTATGACTGTTTTCTTTCTTTAACTCTTGTTTCAGCTAACAGGGCACGTATTGCATTAGCACTTCTTTGTCCTCGACTGGTTGTGGTAGGGCACAGGATTGACTTAGTGGAGTTCATCTGTCAGCAGTTGTCAGAGATGTCAGAGAAGAAGGTTGGGGAAAAAACGGGCGTATTGGTCACCGTGACACTTTGCTGAAATTATTTCACTAGCTTTATTGATTTCTGAGGTGCCTACTTTTTATTTGTGCGTGTATATATACCTGTTTCTAAGACTGATGAACAAAAACCTGGCCATTTCTCGAATTTATATTGGTGTAGTAGTAGTACTATATATTTGGGGTTGTGCAGGATTACTGACCTGACAAAAGAAAAAGTCATGAAGCGGCATTTGCAACTCTTCTGTGGATTTGAGGCTGTCCCTCTTTTATTTTTCTCTTGACCCCAAGTAAGTGATGCAGCTGCAAGGCAAGAGCACCTACTGTGATTGTGAGCTGTCCTTTCTCTTGATGCACCTGCAATTTGTATCTAAAACATCCAAAATTATGCTGCGTACTGATATGCAGTATATTTGATAATTCAGAGTCTTGTTGCAGATATGCATGCTACTTTACTTTGCAAAGTTTTTTTTATTATTTCTGCATTTTTTATTTCCTGATCAAATTTAAGTTAATATTTGACGTAGTAAAGTATTTTGTAGGGAGGATTGCTAATACAGCGACTGTGTGTTATAACACTATGTGAAGTTCTTATAGACGATTTGGAATGTAGAGTTCATTTACCTGTGTCAAGCATGCTGCTTCAAGTCGTGGATGGATGGAACATTGGGAAAGTTACAGACATTACCTTTTTTGCTTAATGTAGACTAATTTATGCTTTTTTACTTTAGTAGGAATGTAAAAATAAAATCTTGTGGGTAGTTTATGTGTGATCAGATTAATTCAGTGATGTCCTGCTTATTTCATTTCAAGTTCATGGTGATATGGAGTTTATTTGACACTCAGTGGCCTCAAGTCAGTGAATCTGATTAGAATGGGATGCCAGCCCATTGCAGGATGTACATACAGACACAGACACACATACATTTAATTGTATTACATATACAGGCACCTGCAGGCAGTTTAGGGGATTACCAATTTGTCTTTAGCATGCCTAATCTGGAGTGCTTGACAAAAACGACATGGTATTCCTGTGGAAGCTTGGAGGAAGAAAGTGATAAAGATTTGTAAGGTTTTGTTTACCAGTGTTTTAAAAGGAGGGGAAGCACCAACATCCTGGAAAAAAGCTGTGGTGGCTGTGATACCTAAATACTGTAAAGACCCTTTAGACCAAGCTTCATATAGTCCAATTTCAGTTTTAAACCATGATTATAAAGTATTTGTAATAGGTAAAATAATGACAGAGGTGGTGGCAAAACTGATAAGATATGGATCATTGTGGTTTTGTGGAGGAAAGGCAAACATTTGACAGTATTAATAGAACCTGGGCCAGCCTTTTGTCAACTGGTGCTGTAGGCCAAAGGGTTTCACAGTGCCCTGCCCCCACACCACCTGGTGCACCCATCCTGGTCTACCTACACCATATAGATTACTTTTTTCTTCCTTTTTCTCACAGTTTGTCTTACTCTTCAGCGTCTCCTGTATTTATTCAGCATATTTTAAAGAAACCATTTATTTCTAACAAAAATAAATAAATAAAGAGCGAAATACTGGAAAATCGCATGTGCTAGAGCAGTACCCCAAGTGGCCACCTATTTGGCCTATGCCTAAGACCGGCTATGAATACAACAGTGATGATATAGAGGGAAGCAGAATGTAAGAAACTAATACTGCTGTCAGTGGGTCTTGATGCAGAGAAAACATTCAGAGTAGCCTAGTATTTAATGAGTAGGGCAATAGAAGCATTTGCATTCCCTGATACAATAATAAGGTTCATTAGGAGGATATATGAGTGATCAGAGCCAAGATGTAAAGGGAGGGTTCATGTTTAAGTTGTGACGGAAAGAGGAACCAGGCAGGGTTCTTTTCTTTAAAAGACTTTATTTGCTTTATATTTAGAACTATTGGCAAAGAAAAAAGGTCAGATTCAATGATGTAATTGGTGTGGCAGTCAGGGAAAAGTTGGCTTTATTTACAGTCAGTGTTATTTTGTACCTGATAAAAACAAGAAAAGGACATCTCAGTTTTGTGGAACATTTTGAGATGATTTAAAATCTCTTCAGGATATAAAACTGAAGAAGATAGTTTACAGCTATAGACTTTGTTTTTTATGTACTTAAACATTAATTGGTTTAGCTAGGTACATGTTTATAAGAACACAATAAAATTAAGTATTTAATAGCACGGATAATAATATGGATATGCTTCTGTATATGGCAGCTAAGGATATGTGGGAAGAGACTAAACAAAAGATAATTCAGAAGCTGAGAAACTGAAAGCTCTTGTTTATGGATAGCAAGATACAAGTAGTGAAAATGGTTTTAGTCCCTTTAGTTTATCTACAGGTCAGGCATGTTTTTATCAACCAGAGGAGAAATTGTAGACAGTAATAATGAGTTGAGGCAATTTGTCTGGAAGGGGAAGAGGGCAAGGGTCAAGATGGGGAAGTTGCTCCTTCCAGTAGAATAAGGTGGTTTAGGATTTCCTGATTTTGAAGGGATATTTTAGAGCTACACAATTTAGGGCAGAAAACTAATTCACAGTGGAAAGGGATAATGATGAAACAGGAGAAATTCAAGAAATAAGGAGAGAGTGCGATTTTGGACACAGATCTTAAGGAGAATAACACCCACATGGGATGTTGTATTCATTTTTACCATCGTGGTGGTCCTTCCTTGCTTGCTTTGTGGTACTGTTAATTACATATAAAATAATGCATTATACCTTCTCTATTTTTCACACTGAATTTTTATTTTTTATGGTTGAAAGACCAAACACGGAGCTACCTTTTTTTTTTTTTTTTTTTTTTTTTTTGGTCTTCACCTAGTGTGAAAGACCTTTTGCCCCAACAAAGAATCTATCGTCCTCTTTTTCGTATAACCAAATATGGTAACCCTACCTAAAGGGCCCATCTCAGTACTGAAAGATTGCCAAATTCTGGTAATAACGGCCACGCAGGTAAAAAAATGCACTCTCCAAAGCTAAGAATACAGCATCCATGGGACCAGACGACATCCTAGGCTGTGTACTACATGAACTACAAAATGAACTGGCACCTCAGCTAAGTGTCATGTTTAATCATAGCCTCACCTCAGGCTTTGTGCCCAATGAGCGGTGCACAGCTACAGTTATCCCACTCCACAATTGGGGATCCACCTTGGATCCCGGGAACTACGGCCGCATCAGTCTGATGAGCCTGATCTGCAAGGCCATGGAGTGTATTATCATGAAAATTATAAACAAAGACATTGGCAACCTTCAAACACTGGACCCCACGCAGTTTGGGTTTGTAAAGGGCCGATCTTGTCTCCTGAACCTGATTGACTTCTTTGAATTAGTCTCCAGAGCGATGGACAAGGGTAAGGTGACCCACACAGCATATCTGGACCTTGCCAAGGTGTTTGACACCATCCCACACTCTGGAATCATTGATAAACTTACTAAGCTGGGCATTAATCCCTACGTCACTTGATGAGTTGCCAACTGGCTTACTGACAGAACCCACACTGTAAAAGTAGCCAACTTCAAATCCAGCTCCTGACAAGTGACAAGTGGAGTACCTCAGGGTTCAGTTCTGGGACCGTTTTTGTTTGGCATCTACTTCTCTGAAGTACAGGCCAACACTAAGGGACTCTGGCTAACAAAGTTCGCAGATTACTGCAAACTGGGAGCCATTATTGAATCCCCAAATTATGTGGATATTCTACAAAAGGGCCTCACAGAAACAGATGCTTGGTGCCAGAGCCATGGGCTCAAGCTCAATGCCAAGAAGTATAGTTATCCCTTTTGGGAAAAAATACGTACCTGTGAATTACCACATAGGTGGCAGTACACTAAACACTAAAAGTGTGATAACAGACTTAGGGACACAGGTGGACAGTGGTCTTACCTTCAATAACCACATTGCCACAACAGTCAGGAAATTCTTCTATCTGGCACACCTCATCATTAAGGGCTTTTCATCCAGAAAAAAGGAGGTCATTGTCCCTCTGTACTCATCCCTCATTAGACCCATTATAGAATACAACATCCCATTTGGTATGTACCTCTCAAGACATCTGCAACAACTGGAAAGGCAGCAGAAATACCTCACTAAAAGAATCACAGGCCTAAAGCGGATGCCCTATGCTGACCATCTAAAAAACTCCACCTATACTCTGTTGCATATCGTCTACTCAGAGGCGATCTCTGCTTAACATACAAGGCCATGTCAAACCCAGAGCTGTTGGGCATGCTACACTTAAAGAAATCCCAATCCCTCACAGGCACACACTCTAGGGATCTAAACCTTGTCATCACAATGAACAAAACATGCTGGAGGGATAGGTTCCTGACCCAGATACTCCCCAGACTCTAGAATGGACTGCCCATACATGTCAAGCAGAGCGTCTCTTTGGCACTCTTCAAAAGGAACCTTGATGATTGGAAGGGTGATAGGAAATTCACCCCGGAGATCACATCAGTCACCCTGCTAGACAGGGGTCCAGGGTAGTAAATACTGTGGGAAGAAATAGCCAGGGAATTGTAATGGATAGGGTTGTATAGGCCCTAGGGCTGACAGTCTAGTACCAACCTATGTACCTATGAACCTATGAACCCCCCCTCTTGTGTCACACACTGCCCCTGTCTTCAGTTTTGTCTGTCATGTCTGTCTGCAAAAGCATCCTCACCTTCCCAACTTACCTCGCCCACATGTACCTATGTTCCATCCCCAGCATTCCACTCTCACCTTAAAAAAAAATGGGCACCTTCTCCCTCAAAAAATATCGTCCCGTACATAGCTGTCCATTTTGCACACGTGTCCAATGGACACGTGTAATTTGGTCAAACTGGCTTGAGAATGCAGTTATGTTGTCCTCACCCCTCTATCTGGGGGTGACAGTCCAAATTCATTTACAAATTCTATTATAGTGCATAATTGTTGTTGTACAAGAAATGGATAGCTAAGGTTCTTTCCTACACCCTTTTTGCACATACAGTGAATATAAAAAGTGTACACTCCCCTGTTAAAATGCCAGGTTTTTGTGATATAAAAAATGAGACAATAATAAATCATTTCAAAACTTTTCCCACCTTTAATGTGACCTATAACCTGTACAATTCAATTGAAAAACAAACAAATCGGGGGATTCAAAGATGGCTGCCATTCTGTGAACACTGTTAAACTACAGCTCTCTAAATACTCAGAGGAAAAATTAACCCAGAGAAACTACCAGGACATATTCAATAACAATCTTCTGAAACTACAACTCTATTTAATCTACAGAATATCGGAAGGGGTGATTGAAAGTAAATAGCACAGGCGTCACATGGGGACATATGCCAACTGATATGGACATAGGTGCAGCCAGGTACACATGTCCATGGCAGGCTAACATCTACATGGTGCGTGCACAGTGTGATGGGGTGGCACACAGATATGATGTGACACCCAGTGCTCAATGGTGTGAAGCCACAACATCGGCTGTGTCACCGCCACGATGCCCTTCACAGATCACTGTGCAGATGTCGTACATGTCATAGCAATGTATTTCCAACAGTATGCCAGCACAGCAGTGTGAATGTGACCTGCCACCATCATTATGTCTTCCAGATAATGCCCGTTCGGCTTCCACCATTTAGCCGACAGGAGGAGGAGGTCATCATACCATACCTCCAGAGTAACTTCTAGCGCCCTGTTTAGCCATGTGCCACAGCAGGCACAAGACGGCAGGAGATGTGGGAGGAGTTGTGCAGGAGGGTGAACAGCGTGGGCGGAACCAACCGCAGCTACCAACAAATCCGCGGGCACTGCACAGACCTGATCCGGCATGCAAGACAGCGTGCGCTGCAATCGCCAGGCAACAGCGTGGGACAGGTGGTGGGCCACCAACACAGCCCCACTCACAGCTACGGAGGAGCTCCTGGCCAGTCTGGGGACACCCGCGGAACAACACGCAGAACCACTTGCGTCCATCGTGGAGGTGGGTGTCTCGAGCTATGAGCCTGGAGCCGCATGGTAAGTCAGTGTTGCATGTTTGTATGATGGCGGCGTGGGTGTGGGTGTCATAGTACAACACATGATATAGCAATACATGCCAGGTATATGGCCACACAAGATGCAAACCATTGTATGCTATGTTGTGTTAGCAGACATGTGCATAGCACATGCAACCACACATGCATGATGTGTCATGCACAGTGCTGACCGTGGAGATAGTAATGGCTAATGTGTATACCTTTGTGTAATGCCTTTACAGGTACGTCTGGCGTGTCGCAAGGACAAGGGTCTGTTGCAGGTAAGTCTGTTGCTAGTCAAACGCATGTTCTGCTGTATTGATATTCCCCATGTGTCTAGGCATGACATGCTCACCTGTGTGTGCCCCGTCACGGTATACAGCTCGCACCACCCGACATACACACCACCCATGTACAGTAGATACACCCGTTACCGTAGAGTGGTATGACACCACACAACCAATTGGTGTGTTACGTGCATTCAGCTATGCATACAATGGTGTAGGTGTTACACAATGGCTGCATGTGTAGTATGCATTGGTATGCCAGTGCAGTATGGACACAGTACCACAGAGTGAGCTGTGATCTGGCCAGAGCACAGGTGTTACCAATGTGACCCATGCCCTGCATCGGTGCACCGCGTTGTGACATGGCGCATGCCATGTCCCATGCGATGGATGTCTGGCTGCAGCATTGTCACACCATGATATGACCTATGCACAACATAGCAGACATACACACTGTCAGCATATCCGTAGAGAATGTGACCGTCACACTAGTATGGGTGTATGTCACATGGGCCACCACAGGGCCGTGTGCACGATGTCTACCACACACAATTGTCAATGAGTCAGACAGACAAGGCCATGGTTGATACCTACAGGCATGTTGCCACACAGCACATCCACAGTGGGTACTCACCATTGCACCCTGTACACACATAGTGGGTTCATCAATGTAGTGGACCCCTGGACATCTGATGTAGTACACCAGTGACATGAAATTCCTCTCCACAGCTACTACAGGTGCCTCCAATGTCCACCATATATGTGCTGCTGAGCAGCTGAACTGACTTACAGACATGGCAATGTAATGCGTCCAGGTCACGCATCGCACAGACACATAGCTGTGTCCTGCTACTGTGCAGTGGCACAGAGCCCGCACCACACCGTGTACAGCTATGCACACAGCTCACAGCAAGCGTACCTGCACAGACATCACTGTTACACATACATTGTATCTGTACACTGTACACATAACACTGCACCATGACAGCCATTGTGATGTGGTGCATGCGGTGGGACACCATCTTCACATGTCCACATGATACGCACATGTTTGCGGTGTACATTACGTAGTGTCGGCAGGCGTGTGTACTCTCAACTTGCCCGGCCACACGGTGTATCACGCTGATGCATGCAAACTACCATGAATGTGTGTACTGCATGCCTACTAAATGACACCTGCCTGTTGTACTGTCCCCACCAGGGCAGTGTACATACTGCCACTATGAATGTCTGGTCTGCATTCACTGGTCTGTGTTGTGTGAATGCTGCATGCCACCTGCATTATCACATGCATGCTGTGTGTGTGTGTGTGTGTGTGTGTGTGTGTGTGTGTGTGTGTGTGTGTGTGTGTGTGTGTGTGTGTGTGTGTGTGTGTGTGTGTGTGTGTGTGTGTGTGTGTCTGTATTGTAACCGATGGTATGTCTTTGTATTGACAGGTGCTGTAGGTGCGTTCCCCTCCTGCGGTCAATCTGATGCTAGTGTCCCCACAGATACTAGTGGTGATGAGCATGTGCATGAGGCACAGGCAGGGTCGTCACAGGCAGAGTCTGTGCCACTGGAGAACATCACACATCGTCCCTTTCATCCCTGCACGGTTCAGATGCCGACACATACCCCAACACCGTTGCCCATAGATGACGGTCAGTCAGCGTCTGTTGTCACGAAGCAGGAATGTGTGGTGGCTGCAGAAGGTGTGGGTACACCGATGTTGCCAGTGTAAGGACTGGTGCAGTGCCACGCAGGCATGTGGCAGGTGCTGCCCGTGGGGAGCACCGCTAGACATACACCTGCCGTACAGGGTGCAGCAGCTGGTATAACCAGGCGCATGTTCCAGACTGTAATGGCGGCGCGAGCGCGTGCCGATCGGCAGAACCAGGAAGGGCAGAGGCTGCAGAGGTCCGCAATCCGTACCCTAAATGACAGCATCCAGGCATTGGCGAATGCACAACAGCATCTTGCCGATGTTCTGGATAGGAGATTGCGACATGGCTGGTCTCCTCGACCGAGGCTTGGCCATCCTTGGCGTCGCAGTCCGTGCAGGAACACCAGGTAGGGGTGAGGCATAGGGCACGTGGGCGTGTGCCAGCAACACCACCTGCTGCAGGTCAGCGTGTGCGTGCCACCTCCCATGCCCACACAGACAGTGATGGTAGCAGTAGCACTGCAGCTGCTACTACACCATCCACACCAGGACAGAGCAGGCCGCGTGGGCGTGGCCTGGGCGGCCCGTCGTGGGCGCGTTTCCAGCGGACATGTGACATCGGAGAGTGGACAGTCTGTACCTCCACCGGTCGTGCCCGTGCGACCCCAGGCGAAGCGCGGGTCGCCGCCCGGCAGACACAGTGAGCCGTAACACCTGCACTGTACAGTCAGGGGCTGCCAAGCATACCCGTGTAGGCATCACAGATGACTGAACTCTGTACACACACACCCACACACAGCAGACACAACTGTAGGGCTCCACCACACCCACATGCAATCTACATAGTCATGCCCACTCAATGCACTGGCCCTTACACACACACATGATGTCATCCATTGGTACAGCCCATGCCTGTGGCACTATATCACCCTGTGCATATGATTAAGTCTCTGCCGCATAACTGTGAGCCACACCATCAATGCGGTTAAGCTAACATATTATGATGCACAGGGTGGACACGATAGTGAGAGGTGTATGTGATACCTGTGTCCGCATAGTGCGTGCTGTGTATGTTGTGGTGTGTGTGTATGGCTGGTGACAGGTGTGTATGTGATGTGGGTTGTGCACGGACATCATGCAGCAGACATACCATGCAGGACAGGTGCAGCATTCATTGATATGTGTACACAGTATGTGTGGTGGTTACATGTGTAGCACCATGTCGGTGCAGTTAACCCGTATGATACTGATGGTGTACTTGCGTGCCTACTGGGAGCACTGTAATTAGTTCCCCGCGTGTAGTCGTGGGGTACCCACAGGCATGTCTGGCAAAATCAGCATAGCACAGTTACCCACATCCGGCATGGACCCTACATAGGTACATAGGCACACATGAGCGTAACAGGATATGTGCCCTCGACATGTGTGGACCTAGCATGACTGTGTGTGGCATCTAACACCCCTCAGGATGGGGATGCCATATCCATCAGTCCCCAGTCCCTGGTCTAGCAGTGACACACAGAGGTTGACTGGCGCATAACTATCGTCACACATCCACCGTCATTAGCAGTCCTGGACAAAGGCAGTCAGGGCCTTTCCTTCACATGGCCTGGCACTCCTCCCGTGTTGTAGGGGTGTCTGGCCGTTACCCTGTTCCCCCAGCACGTCCCACTCATCTTTGAGTTGAGGTGTCTGACAGTCGCTTCTGTGCCCGTGTTTGCATGGGGCCTGGGAGGTGGAATGTGCCCATGTCACCCAGGTCAGACATGGCCGTGTATGTCAGGCACAGATCACCCGCGAGCAGCTGTGCTGTGAAGATCCACAGCCGGTGTCCCCTTGGCCGTGCAGCTTGTGACACATGTCCTAGCACCGTCATCCCGTCTTGTGGAGCGTTTGCGGTCCTTCCGAGTGCTGCAGGCGTCAGGTTAGCTACAGGCCACATGTGCCATTATGCGCAGTCATTGCACTGGTGTGTGATGTGTACAGGGGTACAATGAACACCCTGATGTGGTTGCCATTCCATCCAGACCAGGAGGCCACAATGGAATGTCTTCACACCCACATTGCCATTGTGTGTGTTGACAGAGGTTGCCGACAGGTGTGGTAGCCATTTCCTGAACATGTCCACCATCTTTAATGGCGTACCACCTACATGTGACATTGGGACGAACATGTCCTTCACACTGGGTAGGGCTGCACCTTCTCTGGCATTTAGTAGCAGGCCATGGCTCTGGCACCAGTCATCCATGTCTATGGCGCCCTAGGTGGATGTTAGTGTAACATGGGGTGTTGGGTATGTTGGCGGTCGCGTAGTCATCTGCATACCTTGTCTGCTACAATCCCCTATGATTGCATGCACATTGGAAGGTCGGATGCCATATGGCAGGGGCACAGGAGTGAGCCCTGTGGGCCTCCACTGGGTCCAGATATGAGTGTGACAAGGCACCTTGAGCACCAACCCTGTGTGGTGTGACCTCCAACCTGTCTGAGAAGCATCGGGTGACATATGTCCCCACATGTATGCTGGCGAGCCTTTCCATGGGTCCCATGTGTGAGTGTGCTCTGACCGCTCCCACCAGGTCATGGTACTGTGTGCAAACCCACGTATCCCCATCAATGGCCTTGGTGACCACTCCAGACTGGACGAGCAGGTTCGGGAGGCAGGATCCGCCCTTGACTATGTAGTTGTGGGTATGTTCGGTATTGGCTGTACACGCTATCTGTAACCATGACCACCTGTATGGACCTCCACACAGCTTTGCAGACAACACTTGTCAAGCGTATAGGGTGTGGCTGTTGACAGTCCATAGGAGCACTACCCTGGCATAGTGGGACCACAGATGCCATATGGCATCCATTGGGGACATAGCCCATAGTAAGGCTAACATGACACAGTGGCGCATGTGTGGGCGAGGGCCTCAAAGAGGATGGGTAGCACACAGCCAGGGACACCATCGGTGCCCATTGCTGGCGTGTCAAGCGCCATAGAGATATGGGATCACTCCAGGCCATATGACATGTTTGGGAGGATACACTCTGGTGGGATGGATATGTTCCCTGTTGGGGGATGTATGCATGGAACATGTCCTGTGGTATGCAGACAATGTCTGTGGGTGCAGTGACTGTTGTACCATTCTGGACCATTTCCAGGCAAGTCTGTGTGCCCCAACCATGTCCTTACCACAGTTAGGGAAGGCCCTGTGGTTGTCTCATGTGCCCTCTGCAGTACCACTCCCACGGCGGACCTGGATGATGGTATGTGGGGCCGTATGGTGGCCGGTATGAATGGGTGATGGTTTCCCTGGTACTGTCATTGCCCTGCCATGTAGTAGCTCAACTGTTGATGTACAGGTAGTCAGTGGCTGCGGTCCACCACACCATGTGCCTACCTGTGGTGGACAAGGTCCTGATGTCATCATGTTTGCCTGTTGCAGACATGCATGTGGAGTGGTCGGGGAAGGCATTCGTTAGGCGTTTGCGGTCTGGCCTCTGTTCAACATTGGCATGGAGGACTTGTAGGGTACCACACGGTCATATGATGTGTGTGGTTTTCTGTGGAGAGGTCATCACTGAGGTCCCCATGCTGGTGTTGGTTACAGTGAGTGGATGACCAGTGGATCCACTATCACGGTCTTGCATCACCATTGACGCCTGTACTTCCTGTGTGGGGCATCTCCTCTCCATGCGTGATGGGCAGAACTGTCAGACATCCCCTAGTATGTATGGTGCATGGCTGTTTAACAGTGGCCAGGTGTGTGAACACCTGGGACTGCTGGCGTACTGTGTTGTGCCATGGGTAATGTTCCCAGGCTATGTATGGGTGGTTCATGTCACCCAATACGGTGCTGTTGTGAGAGCATGCCCACTCACCAGTGTCCTCAGGACATCTGTGAAGGTATCCTGTGTTTGGGAGGGTTGTCTGTAGCATGCAACAAACTGTAGGCCAGTCCTACACATGGTTAATGCACCTAGATATTCCCGCAGCAACAACAACGTCTGTGGCATGACGGGTTGCTGTTGTGTGGCGGACACACAGGATGGTCCGCATTCCGCCACCCATGCCGTCGCACCATGTGTATGCATGTCTGATCTGTGCCGACTCTAAGTGTCTGAGCATGCCCAGTAGGCAGCTGTGTAGATAGACACACAGCACAGTGCACACAGCGGCCGTCTGCAGTTATACCCGGGTGCATGCCTGTATCCCCTACATAGCGGCCACGTCTGTGGCATGGCCAGGTTTCTGTTGTGTGGCTGGACACACACGGCGGTCCACATTCGCCACCCATGCCGTCGCAACATGTGTATGCATGTCTGCCCTGTGCGAGTCTAAGTGTCTGAGCATGCCCAGTATGCAGTGATGTACTGATCAGTAGTTACTTGTTATTCTCGACTGCAGCACTAGCGTGTTGGTGTCTGGCGACATGGGATGGTAACAGACTGCGTGACTGCGCACTCTGTCGAACACCGATCGGGCGCATTGCCTCTGCAAATGATACCACTCACGTGGGGTATGCCTCCTGACAGCGCTCTGCTCAGTAAACTTCGGTAGCGTTCTGTAAATGCTTCATACTGTAATGTGTTCATGTAGATAGGCGTAGGTTCGTCCCCGTCCCTTCCGTGTGTGTGTGTGTGTGTGTGTGTGTGTGTGTGTGTGTGTGTGTGTGTGTGTGTGTTTCCAGCTGCCTCTGCGACTGATTATGCTTTTAGGCGGCTCCGCAACACATGCCTTGGCTATTGCCAACTATTGTCTTGCGGGTGGCGTCAGCAGCCTACAAGTATGCCTGTGACAGCGCTCTGTTTAGCAAACTTCGGTGGCGCGTTCTGTAAATGCTTCATACAGTAGTGTGTTCATGTAGATAGTCGTAGGTTCGTCCCCCGTCCCTTCCGTGTGTGTGTGTCTCTGTGTGTGTGTGTGTTTCCAGCTGCCTCTGCGACTGATTATGCTTTTAGGCGGCTCCGCAACACATGCCTTGGCTATTGCCAACTATTGTCTTCGCGGTGGCGTCAGCAGCCTACAAGTATGCCTGTGACAGCGCTCTGTTTAGCAAACTTCGGTAGCGTTCTGTAAATGCTTCATACAGTAGTGTGTTCATGTAGATAGTCATAGGTTCGTCCCCGTCCCTTCCGTGTGTGTGTGTCTCTGTGTGTGTGTGTGTTTCCAGCTGCCTCTGCGACTGATTATGCTTTTAGGCGGCTCCGCAACACATGCCTTGGCTATTGCCAACTATTGTCTTCTTGGTGGCGTCAGCAGCCTACAAGTATGCCTGTGACAGCGCTCTGTTTAGCAAACTTCGGTGGCGCGTTCTGTAAATGCTTCATACAGTAGTGTGTTCATGTAGATAGTCGTAGGTTCGTCCCCCGTCCCTTCCGTGTGTGTGTGTCTCTGTGTGTGTGTGTGTTTCCAGCTGCCTCTGCGACTGATTATGCTTTTAGGCGGCTCCGCAACACATGCCTTGGCTATTGCCAACTATTGTCTTCGGGTGGCGTCAGCAGCCTACAAGTATGCCTGTGACAGCGCTCTGTTTAGCAAACTTCGGTAGCGTTCTGTAAATGCTTCATACAGTAGTGTGTTCATGTAGATAGTCGTAGGTTCGTCCCCGTCCCTTCCGTGTGTGTGTGTCTCTGTGTGTGTGTGTGTTTCCAGCTGCCTCTGCGACTGATTATGCTTTTAGGCGGCTCCGCAACACATGCCTTGGCTATTGCCAACTATTGTCTTCGGGTGGCGTCAGCAGCCTACAAGTATGCCTGTGACAGCGCTCTGTTTAGCAAACTTCGATGGCGTCCTGTAAATGCTTCATACAGTAGTGTGTATCATGTAGATAGTCGTAGGTTCGTCCCCGTCCCTTCCGTGTGTGTGTGTCTCTGTGTGTGTGTGTTTCCAGCTGCCTCTGCGACTGCTTATGCTTTTAGGCGGCTCCGCAACACATGCCTTGGCTATTGCCAACTATTGTCTTCGGGTGGCGTCAGCAGCCTACAAGTATGCCTGTGACAGCGCTCTGTTTAGCAAACTTCGGTGGCGTTCTGTAAATGCTTCATACAGTAGTGTGTATCATGTAGATAGTCGTAGGTTCGTCCCCGTCCCTTCCGTGTGTGTGTGTCTCTGTGTGTGTGTGTTTCCAGCTGCCTCTGCGACTGATTATGATTTTAGGCGGCTCCGCAACACATGCCTTGGCTATTGCCAACTATTGTCTTCTTGGTGGCGTCAGCAGCCTACAAGTATGCCTGTGACAGCGCTCTGTTTAGCAAACTTCGGTAGCGTTCTGTAAATGCTTCATACAGTCGTGTGTTCATGTAGATAGTCGTAGGTTCGTTCCCCGTCCCTTCCGTGTGTGTGTGTCTCTGTGTGTGTGTGTGTTTCCAGCTGCCTCTGCGACTGATTATGCTTTTAGGCGGCTCCGCAACACATGCCTTGGCTATTTCAAATATTGTCTTGCGGGTGGCGTCAGCAGCCTACATGTATGCCTCTGACAGCGCTCACGTCAGTTAACTTCGGTAGCGTTGTGTAAATGATTCATACTGTACTGAGTTCATGTAAATAGGCGTAGGTTCATCTCCCGTCCCTTCCGTGTGTGTGTGTGTTTCCGTTGCTTTCGACAATACAACTGAATAAGCAAATTGTTAAAGTGTTCACAATCAACAGTGTGATATTTAAAATCATGTTAAGACTCACATTGTTGATTGTGAACATTCTTAAACATAGCATATTTCCTGCACCGTTGTGGAAACAACGAAAGCGTTGCATGTTTTAATGAACTGTTCAAATGTTCACGAAGACTTGTGTTGTGTCGAACTACGGGGACTATTCTTGCTGCAGGTTGCCGGTTTGTTTGTGTTTCATAGTACAATATCATGTAATCGTGTGTTCATAGTATGCTTTCTGTGATGTTGACATGTGTGTGTTTCGTTAGCAATGCGTCTCTGCTTTCTATGCTGTGGCTACATCTCCATTGCTTTCGCATAGAAAGTGACAAATGGAAGTGTAAGGGTGGACATTTAAAGCCTGGATACTTCCATGTTATGTGTAAGTCTCCGCAGGGCCAGCGGGTGATAAGCGCATACATGTCTATGAAGTACCTTTGGATACCATATGCGACCTGTCGTGGGCCGAAATGTTTATGTTGACTGTTCCATCTACCTATGTGTGACATGGTTTGTGGCCATAGGGTGCCAGCAAGTCTTCCCTGTTCATTGGGTGTTTGCCATGGTGTATTGACATCAATCCTATTAATTCACGAAGGATGTCTTTCTTTGGTGTCAGCGCCATAGTTTGACCATCCTATGTCATTCCCAGCAGGCGTGGAGATTGTGCCATTGGTATCTTTACACAGGTGACCCATCTGTTCCACTGTATGGGCGTGTGATCCCCATAGATGTGCTGGCACATGGAGTGTTGTATGCGCGGTATCTGCCCAGCGGTCTTTCTTTGAATGGGGAGTGTGTACTGTACACGTATCTGTATTCCCTGGGTTATGCCTTGCAACAGCTGTGGGATTCCCCAGGTTTGCAGCTATGGGTGCCATCTTGGCGTCGTTTGTCCATCCATGGGAACTGCCTACTGGACACTAGTATCGGGCTGTCAACATTTCACAGCTGCATTCTCCATTTCCGGTGGATGATCGGTATTAGTATTGCGAATGCGCATATGCCATGGCCACGTCCGCTTTGCAGGCGGGGCGATGAATCATCTGCCAATCCACACCGACACCCATATTTGCATACCCACGATCCCATGTCTGCAACCCTCGACGGTACCCTTGCACACCCTTCATGTGTGCGGAAATGGGATAATGAGCGTGCGTGTATGGATGCAGCAGCCTGGGGAGTCCTATTCATATGTCCTGCATTTCATGGACGGCTGTCATCACCCTTGAAGACACTTGTGGTGCATATATCTACCTGTGCGTAGTCACGGCTGTCACCTCTTCGGTTCACACTATGTTGCTCACACTCACTTAAGGAGTAATTTTTGGGTCCTGCAATGGACACCGATGTGCATATGTAAAGTTTAGGACATGTTGGACTGTGTCCATTCGGCCAGTGGGTTTGACTGCCGCCGTATGTTCCCCATTCCCGGATGTCTGTCCGCCTACCCATATTATGTAGTGCTACGTAACCCGTGTCCTTCCACAATTTACCCATAGGGTGTTACTGTAGTCCTGCAGGTTGGCAACTGCTTTAGATAATCCTCACAGGTACCATTGTGAACTATCCGCCACTGTATTGTCAGTATAACACAGTCGGTACATGTAGAACCTATTTATTCATGACAGTATGTCGGTTATGTGTGTGAGCGCCATATTTTAGCGATAGTATGACCTTCCTAGTTGGCGTTGTTGGTGTGCCATTAATATGTGTTCCACAGGTCGCAGGTATGTTCCGCAGAGTGGGCGGGTGATCCCCACATACTTGATAGCACCTTGGCTGCTGTATGCGCTGGGATTAGCATGGCAGGATGGATGTCTACGGGGTGTATCTACTGCTGTTTCCATCTTTATGTCCTGTGTCATGCCCTACTACGGCTGTGTGATTCCACCAGGTTTGCTATTATGGGTGCCATCTTGTCCGTGCGTTTGTCCATCCTTGGGAAATGCCTACTGGACACTGATGTAGGGCTGAACACATTTCACACATGCCTTTAGCATTACCCTATGGATGCTTTGCATCCTTACTGAGGACTAAGGCCGTCCTGTACCCGCAGCCCTCCCGAGGCGGGACAGCGGATTATCTGCCAAACAACACGAGCCCCATTTTGCATACCCAGGATACCATGGCTGCAACCCCCGATGCATGACACATCCTTCATGTGTGCGGAACTGGGATATGGGCGCACATGTATGGACCACGGCAGTCTGGGGACCTCTGTTCATATGTCCTGCATGTCATGGGCAGGTATCATCAACCTTAAACACGCTGGTGGTGCATATGTCTAGCTGTGCCGTAGTCACGGTTAGTACTCTGATTGGCTGATCCCGGTGGATAACGGAGCAGGCGTCGTAATTTTTGGAGTCCTACAATGGACACCGATGTGCATTTGTAAAGTGTAGAGCGTGTTTGACTGTCCCCATCTGGCCAGTGGTATTGACTGCGCTGTATGTTCCCCAGTCGTGGAGGTCAGGATGACTACCCATCGTTAGTATGAGATGGCCTATCTATATCCACGTGCCAGTATCCCGAAATACACTAAATCTTGCCTCCTGCCCATTTTCATAACCGACATTATGGAACATATATCGGCAGAAACAGACACTGTCAAATCGATAGACTCCACAGTGAAAGGATACTGAGCTCTCTCAACTACTAACATGGGGCACCGTCGGATGCGGATTTCATGACATAGCCGTCCCTAATACACTTCCTTCAGAGTCGGTTTAAAGCGAAATAATCAATAAACCTGCTCATAGTTAGGTGGACAGTGCTCCAAGTCTTGATTATAGCGTGACATATACATATCAGTGTTGCATGCCTTACTTCATGGAAACAATATCGGCAACAATGTGTTAATATATATACAATATTGGTAAATACAATCAGTATCCGGACACATAGTTGATAATTGCTGAGAGTGCACCTTAGAATGTAGTGTGTTGATCAGGTTATTGTATATCGATGTGTATAATAGTAGCATTACGATAACAAAGCATGGAATCAATAAGTACTATTTAAGCATATATTTGACAATTATGAATGTAAGCGTGTGGAGGAGACATCCGTAACCTTCCCTGGTTCCACTGGATCACACACGCACCGTACACTCGCATGTCGGATTGTGGGTTCTGGCGCGCACATGCATATCCGTAGTCCGTTTATATATGTTTACAGTGTCTGTGTGGTTACGTGTTTTGCGTTACTTGTGACTATTCGGTAACATATGTCTGATCCGGTTGGCGGGCGTGTGCAGAAAGCACTTACAGCTTTATATATGTAACAGTCTTTGCAGCATGGGCGCTTCGTACCGTGCACATCTATATGTTCTATAGTCATAATTCCAGCGTGACTGCAGTCACGTTTGGCGCTACTGTGACCAGTGCCGTTAGCTGTTCGTTGTCATTAATATGCATACCCTTGGTACCTATGTACATTTACATATCACCCCGCTTTACCGCCGCGTCACAGGCATCCATTCTCCTGCTGGGAAAGGTGCGGTACTGCATGTTGAACATTCCTAATTCCCCTCGCTCATGGCCCAGGATGCATATGTCGTCACCACAGGGCTGTTCAGATGACAGCTGCTTATATCCCATATGCATACAGGCCTTGATTGTCAGGGTGTTGCTGTGGTGCTTTGGGTTTGGTCTTGGCAGCCCACTGTGCGGGACTGCCCTGACCCTGTCTGAATGTTAGATGAGTCACATGGAGCGCGTTTTGTCCGTGTCCATGGTACCATATCACGGCCCCAATTAGTCGTAACCGTGTCATCGATTGGCGGTGTATCCGTTGTAGATCTCGTTATACTAATTGCACCGCGGTCTGATCGAACTAACCAATTTCCATTACTAACCCTCCGTATGTATGGCCTGTGTCGCAATATTACAAGGGTTTAACATTGCGTTGCGACTTTCACTGAGCCACAGACATGTCCGTTGCTTTGTTTGGCCGGTTCGCTGTGCTACACACATTTAACATGGCGTAACAGGTTGAACAGCTCGAACCACGAGGACATCGGGTTGTCCGTCGTTGTCTATTATTGAATGTCTCTGTGGAGTTTGTTTCACAAAGCGACACATTGTCGGCATTGTTAGCGGACATCTCGCGCGAATGCGTCCGCACCGCAGCGGGTGGCGTATGTCTGCCTTTGGCGGCGAACAGGCATTATGCTGTGCCATTATGTCTGGGGATATATGGTTTCCTTCCTTACATAGATGATGTGCCATACTAGCAATGACCCTAGCGATGACCAGCGTCTGGGTGTGGGTACTGCTGTATTACCCACGGGAAGAGTGGCCTTAGGGTAAGTGGTGACCTAGGCAGAAGTTGCCACCGATACATCACCGCTACCCCCTCCTGGTCTACCTACACCAAATAGAGTCTGGAAAGGTGCCCGGTAGAGCAACACCCTAGGCGGCTACCTACTTGGCCTATGCCTAAGGCCGGCTATGTGTGTGGTCCCTTGGGCATCGGACTCGAGGCGTGCCACGTCTGCCGTGGGTATGTCCAGCATTACCCACATCCAGCCCCAAGGCAGTCAACACAGCATCCATGGGTCCACATGGTGTCCCAGCTGTGTACTCCAGGAACTCTATGGAATTTAACCCACACTTAGGACAGCTGTTTAATCCTAGCCTCACCTCAGGATCGTGCCTGAGTAGTAGCACAGGCGACTGTAGTCACACTCCACATAGATGGTGCCTCCACTGACCCTGGTTATTACCATACCATTAGTTTGACAAGCCTTATCTGCAAAGCCATGGAGATGGATCATAATGGGACACATAGATAAAGACATAGGGGACCGCATACTTTGGATACAACCCAGTTTAGCTTGGTCATAGTCAGATCATGCCCTTTACACGTGTTTCACTTTGTAGAATCAGTCACCAAGGCCATTGCTGAGGGTAAAGCAGTCCATACAGCCTACCTCAACCCGGCAGAGGCCTTGACACAATACCCCCTCGGGTATACTTGATAAACCCGTCATCTTGAATGTAAATCCATACATGCGCCATATGGGTTGCAAGCGGGCTAAGTCACAGAACACACATGGCCATAGTTGCTGGCGCCATGTCATACTCACAGCCAGTCACAGGTGGTGTCCCATGGGGCTCAGTCCTGGGTCCACTATTTCCAGCATCTACGTTTCCAATGTACCGCATACACAGGGGTTATGGGTGACAATGTTTGCAGGTGACTGCAAACCGGATGCCAAAGTCAGACACACATCTGACACAGATATCCTTCAGGAGTGCCTCACAGATGTGGATAAGTGGTACCAGAGACATGTCCTACAGCTAAATGCCAGGAAATGCATAGGCATACCCGCCGGGAAGAACAAGGTTACCCGAGTTACCATATAGGTGGCAATCCACTGAGCACGGAGGTGGTTACCAGTGATCTGGGGACACGTGTTGTTGTTAACCGTTCGTTAGACACACATGTTGCTAACATAGTTAGGTAGACCTTCCACATTGCCCACATCATCATGAAGGGATTCACATCTAGATCAGGGAGGTCATTGTCCCCTTGTACTCATCACACATTAGACGTATGATTGGGTACAATGGCCCGTACAGAATGAATCTGACCCAACACCTGCAGGAGCTGGAAAGGCACGAACAGTTCTTCGACAAGCGGATGCAGGGTCTCAGGTATATGTGTTATACTGACCGACTGAAAGAATTCCAGCTGTATACAGTTGCATACCACTTGCCCAGAGGTGACCCGTGCCTGGCATGCGGCTAAGTCGAACCAGATCTGATGACTATGCTTCCGTAAATAAGTTAGATCCCTCAGAACCACAAGGGCAGCTGGCGTACACCTTGACACTGTCATTAATCGAGCGTGTTGTTGGGACGGATTCATCACCCAGACACTCACTATGCTGTGGAGCGACATCCCAGTACATGTGAGGGCAAGCACCTCGCTGGCCTTGTGTTAGTATTTACACATGGATGTCTGAATTGATTTATTTAAGTAACCTTCTAAATGAATGTTACATTAGCACATTGTGAATCTTTACATTTCGTTGGTCTATTTTACAGTAGTCATAATCATACGGTTTATGTGTATATATTATGGTTCATTTATATTACTAGGTGTCTGCAGTTCTGTTAATATATTGGCACAATCCGTAGGACATATATATGTATCTTACACAGTCAGACATTTGGAAAACATTTTATGTTGGTTCATGTTTCATATATGTACATATATTTCTATTTTCCGATGAAGACTGTACCTTCGAAGCAATGTCTGATGTCCTCACTGTGTGGGATGTGTAACCCAAGTAAGGTTTGTTCGCTTGTCTGCCTTTAAGGCATGTAATTAGTACCTAGCACATCTAATGTACCGACCAATTAATGCTTGTAAATGTAGTAGGTTGGACTGCATTGTATGTAGTCTGAATAAGTCTGCTTATGAAGCAGCCGAAGTGGGCTCAATAGACTATGGTGACTGCCTTTAATTCTTGCTGTGCTCTGGTTGGTCACTGGCGGTCCCTACAGTACCTCGTCTTTGCTTTGGACTTCATCGGCTGGTTGTCTGTGTTTGTTGTATGGGGAATGTCAACTGTAGTCCCTATGTGTATGACTTGTGTAATGCCTTACTACGGCAGTGTAATTCCACTGGGTTTGCAGTTATGTGTGCCATCTTAGTCATCGCTTGTCCATCCATGTGAATTGCCTACTATACACTGGTATAGGGCTGTACACATTTCACACCTGCATTTTGCATTCCCCGGAGTATGGTGTGCATTATTAGCAGAGAGTGGCGCATGCTACGCTGCGTCCCTCCCAGGCGGGACAAAGGATTGCCTGCGAAACAACACGAGGCCAGATTCTACATACCCAGACTCCCTTCACTGCAACAGTGGACAGTACCCATTACACATCCTTCATGTGTGCTGCAGTGTGATGTGGGCGCAGCTGAATGGACCCGATACCCTGGGTATTTCTGTGCATGTGTGCTGCAGTTCATGGACAGCTATCATCAACATTGAACAGCTTGCGTGCCTATGTGTACCTGTGGCGTGGTGGCGACAATTAGGTCACATGAGTAATGCAGGAAGCTAGCAGGCATTCTCTGAACAGAATTTTTGGGTCCTACAATGGACACCGATGTGCATATGTCAAGTTAGATGTTGCTGGACTGTGTCCACCTGCCCAGTGCTTTTCACTGCTGGTGTATGTTCCCCAATCGCGGATGTCTGTTTGACTACCCATTCCACATGGTGCTACATAACCAGCTGATTTAGTACTGTGAACAAATGACATACATCCAAAGATGCTGGTTACCAACTGCTTCATATAAACCTCAGACATCCCAATGGGACATATCCGTCACTATATTTCCAATATAACACCACGGGAACATGTTGCTTACCTATGCATTCATTTAACCATGTTGTCTTCATAGGTGGGAATGCCATAGTTTACATATCCTACTTGCCGTTGTGTGTGTGCCATTAGTATGTGTTCCACAGGTCGCACATCTGTTCCGCTGTGCGGTGGCGGGTGCTCCTCAGTCTGTTGCTGGCAGACTGAGTGCTGTATCGCCCGGTGTTGGCACGACAGTCCGGCTTTCTATGTGGAATGTCCACTGTAGTCCCTATGTGTATTTCCTGTGTTATGCCTTACAGCGGCTATGTCATTTACCGGGTTTGCAGTTGTGGGTGCCATCCTGGCCATACGGGTGTCCATCCATGACAATTGCCTACTGGACACTAGTATAGGGCTGTACACATTCCACACCTACATTTAGCATTCTCCGCGGTATGGTTTGCATTATTAGCGGAGAGTAAGGCAGGTGCTACGCACACATCCCTCCCACAGGGCGGGAGGAAGGATTGCCTGCGAAACAACACCGAGCACAGAGTCTACATACCCAGAATCCCTTGACTGCAACAATTGACAGTACCCATTACACATCCGTCATGTGTGCGGAACTGTGATGTGGATGCAGTTCTATGGAACCGGTACCCTGGGTATTTCTGTGCATCTGTGCTGCATTACATGGACAGCTATCAGCAACATTAAACACGCTTGCGGTGCATATGTGTACCTGTGACGACAATGAGTTCAGATGCAGCGTTGAAATAAGAAATTATTGATTCTTTCCACAATTTTTGGGTCCTACAATGGACACCACTGTGCATATGTAAAGTGTAGAGCTTGTCGGACTGTGTCCTTGTGAGCAGTGGGTTTCACTGATACTGTGTGTTCAGGAATCGCGGATGTCTGTTGGACTACCCATTCCACATGGTGCTACATAACCAGGTGATTTAGTACTGTGGACAAATGACATACATCCAAAGATGCTGGTTAGCAAATGCTCCATATAAACCGCAGGCGTCCCAATGGGACATATCCGTCACTGTATTTCCAATATAACACCACCGGAACATGTTGATTACCTATGTATTCATTCAACCATGTTGTCTTCGTAGGTGGGAATGCCATAGTTTACACATCCTACGTGACGTTGTGTGTGTGCCATTAGTATGTGTTCCACAGGTCGCACATCTGTTCCGCTGTACGGTAGTGGGTGCTCCTCAGTCTGTTGCTGGCAGACTGAGTGCTGTATCTTGCCGGTGTTGGCACGAGGGTCCGGCTTTGTATGTGGAATGTCAACTGTAGTCCCTATGTGTATTTCCTGTGTTATGCCTTACCGCGGCTATGTCATGTACCCGGGTTTGCAGTTGTGGGTGCCATCCTGGCCATACGGGTGTCCATCCATGACAATTGCCTACTGGACACTAGTATAGGGCTGTACACATGCAACACCTCCATTTAGCATTCTCCGGAGTATGGTTTGCATTATTAGCGGAGAGTAAGGCAGGTGCTACGCACACATCCCTCCCACGGGGCGGGAGAAGGGATTGCCTGCGAAACAACACCGAGCACAGAGTCTACATACCCAGAATCCCTTGACTGCAACAACTGACAGTACCCATTACACATCCGTCATGTGTGCGGGACTGTGATGTGGACGCAGTTCTATGGACCGGTACCCTGGGTATTTCTGTGCATCTGTGCTGCATTACATGGACAGCTATCAGCAACATTAAACACGCTTGCGGTGCATATGTGTACCTGTGACGACAATGAGTTCACTTAAGTGTTGAAAGAAGGCGGCATTCCTGTCTTTAGACAAATTTTTGGGTCCTACAATGGACAACACTGTCAATATGTAAAGTGTGGAGCTTGTCGGACTGTGTCCTTAATGAGCAGTGGGTTTCACTGATACTGTGTGTTCAGCAATCGCGGATGTCTGTTGGACTACCCATTCCACATGGTGCTACATAACCAGGTGATCTACTACTGTGGACAAATGACATACATCCAAAGATGCTGGTTAGCAACTGCTTCATATTAACCGCAGACATCCCAATGGGACATATCCGTCACTGTATTTCCAATATAACACCACCGGAACATGTTGCTTACCTATGCATTCATTTAACCATGTTGTCTTCATAGGTGGGAATGCCATAGCTTACATATCCTACTTGACGTTGTGTGTGTGCCATTACTATGTGTTCCACAGGTCGCACATCTGTTCCGCTGTTCGGTGGCGGGTGCTCCTCAGTCTGTTGCTGGCAGACTGAGTGCTGTATCTTGCCGGTGTTGGCACGAGGGTCCGGCTTTGTATGTGGAATGTCAACTGTAGTCCCTATGTGTATTTCCTGTGTTATGCCTTACCGCGGCTATGTCATTTACCCGGGTTTGCAGTTGTGGGTGCCATCCTGGCCATCACGGTGTCCATCCATGACAATTGCCTACTGGACACTAGTATAGGGCTGTACACATTCAACACCTCCATTTAGCATTCTCCGGGTATGGTTTGCATTATTAGCGGAGAGTAAGGCAGGTGCTACGCACATCCCTCCCAGGCGGGAGAAGGATTGCCTGCGAAACAACACCGAGCACAGCGTCTACATACCCAGAATCCCTTGACTGCAACAATTTACAGTACCCATTACACATCCGTCATGTGTGCGTAACTGTGATGTGCGCGCAGTTCTATGGAACCAGTACCCTGGGTATTTCTGTGCATCTGTGCTGCATTACATGGACAGCTATCAGCAACATTAAACACGCTTGCGGTGCATATGTGTACCTGTGACGACAATGATTTCAGATACGCATTGAAATAAGACATAATTCGATTCTTTCCACAATTCTTGGGTCCTACAATGGACACCACTGTGCATATGTAAAGTGTAGAGCTTGTCGGACTGTGTCCTTGTGAGCAGTGGGTTTCACTGATGCTGTGTGTTCAGCAATCGTGTATGTGTGCTTGACTACCCATACTGTGTTGTGCTACAGGAACCATGTCTTCCGACACCAGAAACCAATGCTATACATCCAATGTTGCAAGTTAACAACCACTTTCATACCATACCCAGAGGTCACGATTGGGAGGTATTGCCACTTTATTGTCGGAACAACATCCGCAGACTGTGTACATCATGGGAACTTTAGGCCAGTCTTACGGCCATTTCCAAATGTAATTGGCAGACACATGTCAATACATGTATGATAACACATATTGTCATGCAGAAGTTGATCTATGTTATTTGGACATTGGCTTCTGCTTTTGGCATCCGTTGCTGTGAGTGTTGCCAGTTACCATACACATTGCTTGCTCAGAGGCAGACTACACAATACTGCGCAGTACTGTGGTCTCCTTTAATGACCCTGAGCCAGTGGTCGATGAATGCGGCAGCCACTGCATCAATCACATTGCCATCTACCAGTACCTACAGGACTGCATGAGCCAGTCATTCACTTACCCAACTGTGGTTCACTGTACCAATGCCATGCATCCAGTGTGGTGTACCCCAGCCATACACAAAATGTACAACACGAGGAGGTGGCTACTACAAGGTGGAGCAGACACCGTTGTGAGGTGTGACACCCTTGGTCATCATATGTGTAGACCTACACACTGTCATGAAATAGTCAGGGCACATTCCACAGATATACCTACATGGACCTGGCTAACAATCATACCACCTTCAGTTGCTATGCTGGACACCTGGGAGCTCAGTCCCACATATGCTCTGACTGGGTTCACATAGAGGTGGGGTTTACTCAACATACACACATTGCCAACATACAGGCTGACAAGTCCAGTGAGGACATCTCCACACCCTCCCCACACATGAGGAGATGTGTGTACCACTGGTTTGTGGTCACCAAATGTTCTGTGACACACAGGTGGGACATGCTCTCTCCAAGGTAGTGGACATAGCATCGATGAGACCAGCTGGTGACCCGCTGTGTACTCCACTATCTCGGTTATGAATTGGACCCACAGTTAGGACAGCTATTTCTTTGTAGCCTCACCTCAGGTAGGGTACCCAGGTTGTGTCACATGGCAGCTGTAGTCCCGTCAGGAGGCCAATACCTCCACTGAGGCTGGTTATTACTGTCCCATTACCCTGAGGAGACCTATCTGCAAAGACATGGGGAGGGATCATACTGTGGCTCGTACATGACTGCATAGGGGACATACTTACTTTGCCTCACACCGCGGTTTGTCTTGCTCAGGGGCGGTTCATGCGTTTACACCATCGTTGACATTTTCAGCACAGTCGCCGGCCACTGATGGGGTGTTGCGGTCCATACAGCCTACCTCGACCTGGCAAAGCCCTTCATCACATTACCCCCCTCAGGTATCGTTGATAAACCCATTGGCTGGGATGTGAACACGCACATCACAGAATGTGTTGTAAACTGTCTATGTGACACAACCCACACGGTCATAGTTGCTGGCAGCATATCAGACCTACTGCCTGTCAGAAGTGGTGTCCCATGGGGCCCTTCCATGTGTGCACTCCTGTCATACACCTACATCTTCACGGTACAGGCACACACAGGGGTGCTATGGGCAACAGTGTTTGTAGATAACTGCAAAACAGGTGCCATAGTGGGACAGACATCTGACACAGATATCCTTGAAGGGGCCTCCCAGGTATGCATATCTGCTGTCAGGGACATGTCCCACAGCTAAATGCAACGTCATGCAACATCATACCTGTGGAGAAGTACTAGGTCACCCCTGTCCAGCATATAGGTGGCTGTCCACTCAGCACAGGGGTGATTACCAGGAATCAGGGGACAGTGTTGGGCGGTCACCATTCATTCCACACTGACGTTGCTATCGTGGTTGTGTGGGTCTTCTACATTGCCCACCTGTTGGTGCAGGGATTCACATCTACATCAGGCTAGGTCATTGTTCCCTTGTACCCATTATGTGTTACACCTATGATCTACTACATTGCCCCATTCAGACTGTATCTGACCATACACCTACAGCAGCTGGGAAGCCCACATAGGTTGATCGTTGTACAGATGCGGATGACACCATTTTGTGTAATGCTGCCCCACATGTAGGACCCTGCCACATCCGTCACATACCTGCTGTTTGGTGTTGACCTGTGCCTGACATACAAGGCCATGTCAACCCATATGTCATGTGTATGCTTCACCTACTGTATCCGCATCCCTCAGAATCACTAGGGCAGGTGACATTTACCCTGTCACGGTCATTCATGGGATGTGTTTGGGTGACACATATATCACCCAGACAATCATTATGCTGTGGATCTACATCACAGTACATGTGAGACAGACATCCTTCCTAGCCTTGTTCGCAGCTATGTTGTCCATTGGATGGAGAATTGCAGGTATAGGCCAGGGATTACATCATTATCACTGCTTGGCGGAGATACAGCAATATCATGGGTATTTCATCTGAAGCACAGAAGGTTGGCAAAGTCATCCTAACTATGGTGTAGTATTATGGCTGGGCCTGGGACGATGGCCTACCCTGTACCTATGGGCGTGTGAACCTATATTCATAGTTTGTCACATGTACAATTGTCTTTCCACTATAGTCTTTAGCCACTGTTTATTTCTGTGGCACATGATTGTCCTCTGTATTTCATCCAGGTATGCTGTATGCGTTGCACATCGTCACAGTTGATGACAGTGTATCTGTGTCCCTAACACTGTGATACTGAGGACTACCACACAACCTTCACAGCATTACATGCATATGTCCATTCTATTCTTCTTTGGCCTATGGGGGGTGTTAAGGCAAACATTACTCATGTCCCTGTTTGTGCATGCTTCATGTTGGTGTTTGACCAGGCTCCGTTGCAGTCATGTGTTGGTCGGTAGTGTGTCTGTGTGTTTGCCATGTGTTTTTATTGCCAGTACATCTGTGGGAGGTGTAGTTGGCACATGTTCCTCTTTGCAGGGACACCCATCCTGGTGTTTGTGTCATGCATCTGCACTTGGCACGTGCCATATGTCCTGTACTATTCCCACAGTCGTGTATGCCTTCATGCACTACTACTGCGTGTTACTGGCTGTGTGTATGTGGTACACATGGACATTGTGATGTTTGTCTTGACCTATTCCAATGCTAGAACGTAAACATCTGTCAATTAAGTATTTTAAATCAAACTGTAACACTCATTCGTATTTTCAACATGACACTTATTGACACAGGAAGCTGGGATTAATAACATTTTATTACTGTGCAGCAGGAGGCAAAGGAGTATGCAGTCAAAGTTTAGACATCTGTTCAACTCTATACATGTTACATCTGTATGAGCATTCTGTATACTATCATCTTTTACACACATTAATGATGTTGTCAGTCACAAGGCATTTACATTGCTAGAGTACAGAACATTGTATTCCTACAACAGTGCTCAGGTAATACTTATTACATGTTTTCCCACGGGGATAGCCCAACCTTGCGAGCCACATATTCAGTTAGACTGTACTTTGGTAAGTTCTGCTCTGACACGGTTCCAACACTGTTCATATTCAGTCCTCACTCCGTGTCCTACTAGGTTCCTGTGTCTCTCTGCTGAGCAGCTGTACTCTGTGTTACAGCTCAAGAGCCTATCCTCCTCAGTAGAAGGATGACAGATATACCTGTACATACATGTATTATTCTGTAACCGAGCAGATGACTAATGCTGACTGACATACACCTGCTGCACTGGTTACTGCTAGGGTTAGGGTTCAATCACACTGCAGCTACACTACAAGCAATTACATGCATGAGAAGCTGTACTGCTATATTGTCAGGTAGAATAATATGCATTATACACTATTAGCTTCTAAAGTTGCACGTCATATTATGTTTAAATATGTATTTTGCTAACATTCTCCCTCCTTTGATTGCTTCTACTCTATCCAGAGACATATACAACATTATTTCATTCCCTGGCGTCTTCCTCTGTGGACCGTTTAACTAGGCAAGTAATTTGATGTACATTGCAAGTAGGATTGCATTTTCTATTGACAAATACCACTACAGGTCTTGATACATAGTGTCGGGTACAGGTATGTTGCCAGAGTCCCTGACTAATACTTACATGCACAGTATCCGCACTAGACACATGCTCCCAATATGAGCAGAACAACACAAATGGCAATCATGATATTCAGTATGACTGACCCCATCCACCCAATGGTTTGTGGAAATGGTTGGCAGTGGGTTTGGGCCTGGTTCCGCCATGGATGACACCTGCTATATTACCTGTAGGTGGGCGTTGCTTTTGGTCTCTTCATGTGGTAGTTGGACACAGCGATCTTCTTCAGTAAGCGCGCGCGTACCAATTCTCAGCGCCACAGTGCAGTCGTGCACTATTACATTTTGTGACACAACAGTTCTCATTGCATCCAGTTCATCAGTCACATGTTCAGGGCGGGTACTCACATTCATCCTTCCTCCAACAGTTTTGATAACTTCCTCTGTTCCTGATTGATTTCACTACTCCAGAAGCTGGGGTGTTCCAGCCCAGGTTGTGACACTGTCACTGAAGTCCATATGAATCGGTATTCCTTTATCTCTTGCAGAGGACTGACATGTCAGAACAGCTTCCATTTCACCCACTGGATTAGTAGGTTTCTCGACTGTGTTCCCAGTTCTTGAGCTATATGTGTTATAGTTAGTTTAGCACCCACAGGCAATTGTACAGTATGTCATGTGACTGGAGCCAGATAACCCAAATAACAACTGCCGACCAATTCCCAGGTAACCATTGCTATGCTTATTTCCCACAAACAACATAACTATATTCTACTTTATTACTGATGCGGGTTACCTCTGCATGTAACAAATTCCTGTCTCTAACAGAGGAATGTTTATACAATTCAGGATGTTTCTGCACATCCTTCAACATTGTTCTCATGATGTTTCAATACGAATTAGGAATGGTGCTACAAGTTGTACTGTGATCTTTGGCTGTTATATGACATTAAGTAAGACACAGTTATGTTACAAATACTCCCACCAACTGAAACTGTACCATGTTTATGATAACATACAATTCCTTTTTGTGTAACAGGTAAGTACATTGCCACGTTGTCCTGTGATCTCACAGAACCTGTATCAAAGTGTAGATATTCACAAGTCTCAATCTATCCCCAAGGGACAACATGCATCGGAAGTCCTCCATATGATGTAGGTATGGCAGTACAAACACAGCAATTTAAAGTGTTCCTAGTCTCTATATGCACCGCATCATGCCTAGGTATCTGTTGAAGTGTGGAAGACACTCTGTGACCAGTTGATCACGTATCAGTATTTGTATCCGTGTAGTTATATGCAGGTAAGGTCCCAGAAATTGTGGCGTAAAGACAAACATGGTTAATAGGTGTATAATGATTAGGACAGCAAACATAAATGTCTTTGGGGTTGCTTTGTATTGTTATATAGTCTTAGCCGTGTGATTCGGGCTCTTTGGTATATCAGCTACAAGATGTCAATCAGACTTGATATCCTTTACCAGTTTGAGAAATGTGAGGTGGACCCAGGGCGACCTCTCTGCAAACTTTACTGCGGTGGCGTTGCCAACAGTACCGGTACAGACATTCGCACTGTCCACTTGGCAATACTGTTCTTTGGATAACAGTGACATACACACAGGATACTGGTGTCAGCTATGCTTCCGTCTTCGTTTGCTCTTATCTGTAACAGACTTTAACTGAAGAACAGTGTTACTAGTTAACAATCCTCTCATGTCACCTACTACTGAGTCATCGACCTCCGGCTCTGCAGGCATGACAGCTTTCCACTCTGGCACATGATATGCCATTCCACATACTACTTCGAAGTGGGTGGCGCACTTTACATTTGGAACTGTTGCCATGCTCAGCAATGCTAGAGGTAGACAGCTGATGTAACTCGTCTGGATGTCACCCACTAAACTCCTCTACTTATTTCTCGGGATCCCATTCTATGGCGGCAGAAGTCGTGCTGAGTGTGGGTTGTACATGCAATTGACATTCATGGTATCTGAAGTAATCCCCCAGGGAGCGTGATTGTCTGGTTAACTACATGTGTTCTACTGTCACTGTAGCTTCTTTACAGCATGCCAGATCTAGGGATACTTAATTTTACTGGCACCTTTGCCACTGCTGCTGCATCGGATTACTGGTTGGGAATGCTTCTACCCATTTTGATTATATATATGTGTAATCGCTGAACAGTATTTGTTCCCTTCACATTTATGCAAATGTATGAATTCCATACAAATAGTACAGAGCGGTTAGGGTGGTGTAGGTAAACTCACTCCCTTCGGTTTAAATACTCCCTGTGCATGATATCTCGGCAAGCGTGACCGCCTGCTGATGAGGTATGTATCTGGTTCGACATTCTGTATCTTAGGGGTCTTGTGTCAAGCAAATGTACCATCCCCTGTTGAGACATGTCTCTACCATTGGCTCCACAAAGCCGCATATCTGAATATCTTAGGCGTTAATATTGGCTTTATCACTGTGGATATGTGCAGTCCGTGTTCAAGGATTGCTCCTCGTCATAACCACGTCGGCTTTTCTGCTTTCGTAGTTGCTGTTTGCATTGTTTGTACAGTTTCTACATCTAAACAGTCTGAGGTTTGTCATTCCTCATTCACACAGACACTTTCCAACTGTGGCGCTGCTTGTTTTGCAGGTGCATGAGCTCATGCCTCACCTTTCCTACTGTTATCCTGTTGCTTTCTATGCCCTGCACATTTACAATTACCTACTTCAGTGGGTAACTGCATGTAGTCTAATGCATTCAGGTTCGTATCGCATGATTAATCGGTTTACGGTGGATGTTATCATTCCCTATTCTTCCACTGCTGCTCATAAACATGCACTGCACAGACAACAGACTGACTATGCGGACATATGTCCACACATCATTTTCGCTACAGTACAGGCACGTGTTAAAGCTATCTATTCTGCTGCTTGAGCAGACCGTTATGCTGCAGGGTTTGGCCGTCTACAGTGTCATTATCAATAACTACTGCATAAACTACTTCATTCGTTCCTGTAGGGCTCTGTCTACATGATCCGTACACATTAACTGTCACCTCTGCATCATCTAAGGGTATATCAGTGTTATCATGTCTGTGTGTAGTTATTTAATCCATTTCGTATAGGCAACTGTGTGGTGTGCCATACACAGGTGTCAGACGTGGCGTTCATAGGTTTCATGTTGTAGAGCGTTCAATCACCATGTGAGGTTGACTCAGTGGTATGGTCAGACATGACAAATGTGTAGCACGAGTCAGGAATTCTATCTTCTCTTGCAGCAGATTGATCGCAACTGCATGACACATTCTCACAGTGAGAGGGTGGTCTAGTAACATTACGGCGGGGCCTGTACTGCCATGGGTGCTACAACAACTGCCTGTACACAATGTGGCACTGACCATGCCACAGTGTCCAACTGCAATGAGTAGTCAGCTATTTAGCGTTGCTTACTTCCCTGCTGTTGCATCAAGACTGACGTCATATATCTCCGCTTACAATCTACGGTCTGACAACATGTGTTATGATTATTCACGAGACCTACTACAGCTGTTGAGGCTATCAATCGTTCTAGTCTGCATAGCGCTGTTTCTGCTACTGTAATCCGGTGTACTATGTGTTGTGCTGCCATAGGTGTATTAAAGGTTAAGGCAAACAATACAGCGGATTGCACAGCATTGTTTGGTATCCAGATTTAACATGTGTTAGTCGGCCCAACCAGACATCATTCCCTTCTTGTTAGTTGGCTTGGGTGGTTATTATATTGCTACCTTCCTATCGTCATGTGATGTTCTACCCTACTTGGATACCAGATATGCCAGGTAATTGACCTGTATTCTCTGTAGTTGCAATTTATGCTTGCTTACTTTATGTCCCTGTTCTGCTGATTATCTCAATAATGCTATTGTATCTTCCTAAAATTGCTGCTGGGTAGGGGCCGCAAGCAGAATATCATCAATTAAAGTGGAGCTTGACTGGCCCGGGTGGAGTTGACACGGAATGTAGCTAGCCATCCCTGTGAGAATATCGTTGTACTTTCACAGTAGCCCGCGATAGCGGGTATGGCTGTATCTGTCACCCTGACTGTACAAGCAAAGCAATACGGACTATGTGGATGTATAGGTATTGCAAAGTAAGCATAGCTTATATGTACCACGGTAAGATACTTCTGTGGCATGTTCATTGCATTGAATATAGTGTGTGGGTCTGGCACCAACGCTACCCTAAGTATTCTTACATGATTTACAGCTTATACATACTGTACCATCCGCCATTCCCCTTTTGGTTTCTGGTCAGGAGATACAGGGGTATTGCATGGTGAATAGCGATTACTTTGTGGATGGGGAATTCCCTCTATGACTTTGCAGATATCTTCTGGTGTCCACGGTCTATCACGCCACGGGGTTGGGTCCTGGCCTTCCTGTCCTGCCTGATGGTTCGGTACTTCAATTAATTGACAGATATCCTCACTCTGTTGTAGTACTGTGTTCTTACTCGGGTGTCCCTAGGTATGTTCGTGTTAGGGATGTGGTTTCGATAGCTTCTATTACATTTGTTCGTTATGCTACCTCTGTTGCCACAGAATAATGTGTGGGGACTAGCCTGCCCTCCAGGTTAATATTCTCCATGTGGAATCTTCTGTGGTAGGGTGTTGTGGGGGCGTCGGTACTACTGTATTATGATCTTCTCTGTGTCATTATGATGCTTAGCCATTTGTAGTGTTCTATTCCCTTGGTACACTACCTCAGTCCACCGATGTGCATGGCGGATACCCAATTGTCGCTGTTTTGTCGCCTGCACATCTTAGGGCTGCCACCTTTTCAATGCACAATGTGGGACATTAGTGTTGGAGCGTGTAATTTGCCTGGAAAATGCATGCCCACGGCCAGTACATAGGACAGGTATTCACGTTTTGCCAGGTGGCGACCAATTGTTGTAGCATTTCAGTTGCTTATTCTGTTTATTATTATATTTTGCTGTTCCACATACAAATTTACTCTTTTATGCTACCATTTTGATATATATCTGGGAAATGTTTGTCCTGAGATATCAGGACATTTGACATGTGTTCGGTTTATTTACAGGACACGGCTGGCCAGAGGGCATATCCCTCTCAGGGTGGAACAGGTGTTTACCTTGGAACATATGCATCAAATTTTCAGCGATTACAATGTTTCAGTAGCGGTATGTTGCCTAATATACCATCAATGTCATATTTATTACCCCATTTTGCTGCGTAACTCACATTATGTGCTCTCTGCGATTGCATATTCTTCCGTCACCCGTCAAATGCGGATCACATGATCTGTTGCTTCAATAATCTCCCATATCCTCTACCGACTGCTACGTACCCTTCTGTCATAACCGTGTGTCTCCTTCCCTGTATCCACTGTAGTGTCTACATTCACTATTTACTCTGCTGTGTGTTCCCCTGACCTATGTTCAGATTTAACAGTATGTGGGCAGGTCTTGACCCGATATCAGTACTGTTAACAGAAACACAATGTAGTCTGGTCCCTGATCTACAATAGACACAAAAGGCAGACACTCCTTACCTGGGCCTCCTGTTTAAGGCTGCGTTTTCTTCTTGGGATCCAGTTTTCCGCTTTTCAGCCACAGATCAGACAGTAAACAGCCTCTTTACACACAACAATTCAGTCGGAGGTCTTTTCATTCAAGAAGAACCATTTATGCATATTCTCCAGCGTACATGTCTAACCAGCCATGCACTCTGACCTGTAGCTTACCAAGGGAATTCGGATTACAAGGATCACGATGTGAAATAAGTTGTTACAACCAGACTGTAGTTATCAGTAGGCTTTTCTAAGTGACAGCCGATAACACAGGAGGCTCGGGTTCGGACAGTTTTAGTAGTGTACACAGGCAGGCTAAATAATGTACAGTCCAAGTATGAGAGTTTTGTCTGACTCTATACAGTAAGCAGTTTCTTTATATAGTGTTTACAATCAGCTTTTGCCCACCTTACTGGCGGGGGCGGTGACAGGGCATTTCCATCACTATGGTCCGCAATAGTCTATACATGCGTGGGTGCTGGGCTCGTGCTTTTAAATTGTTTTCTCATGGGAATAACACAGCCTTGCAAGGCACCTTGTACATTACAGTATCCTTTTGTGATTGTAGCTGTTTCAAGGACCCTAGACTGTTACGATACAGTGGACAGTTAATTTCTTAATCGTTGCTTTGTCTGTCTGGTAGGGAGTTGTACTGCTATCTTCCATTGAGCTCACAAGGCCATCCTCCTCTGGGGAAGGAGTGCTGTTATGCATGTACATACATTTATTGTTCTGTAACCCAGCAAATAATTAATGATGACAGACATGAGCCTGCTGTCCTGCTTACTGCCAGGTTCAGAATTCCATCACAGTACAGCTTAGCTTCACCAATTACATGCAGGCTTAGTTCTGCTGCCATATTATGCGGTACAATTCAATACATTATATAGTATTTGAGTGTAAACTGGAACTTCATATGTGTTTCTATATATTTCTGAACAACATCCATCCAGCCATATGCATGTTGTTCCATCCTTTACCTTGACCGTGTGTATTTGTCCGTCCAGCCGCTAATCTCCACATGTGATGTCCCAGTTTCCCCTTCTTTGCCTGTAGCACCCTGTTAGGATGTCCTGTGTGTTAGGCACCTGTTCCGCTATATGTGATCGACTTCACTGCAAAGATAATCGTCGATCGCGGTGGTCCAACGACCGACTTGTCCACATGTGTACACTTATGTGCACCGTGTCGTATGCAAACCTAGATGGTTTGGGCGGGTACATACTACATGCGGATGTACACATTCTGCTGACACATTCACATGCAGCCATTTACATATCTGTACCTGCGGTGGGTTGCTGACATGTGGAGTGCGTATTTGCCAGCGTGGCATTGCCTAACACAAACATCTTACCACAGTTCAGGTATGCACATTGTGTGTGGTTGTATAGCTGCACACGGATGCTAGCAGGTTTGGGTGCAGGGGTATACATGGGTGTGACTGACATGTACAATGAGGCTATTGTGTAGTACATCCGAATGCATGGGTTCTGCTTCTGGATATTACACTTCATCATACACCATCCAGTGTATGCAACAGAGATGTTGCTGGGTCTGGGATATGTTGCTATGCACATGTTTGCCTGTGTTTGGGGTATCTTGCTTCCTTACTGTTGTTATGTCGGCACAGCTACCCGGCTATGTACTGTCACTACTGCTTGTGACCATTATGGTTGGCACCTTTTCCAATGCCCATAGTGGGGCATGTTATGTGGACACTTCGAAATTTGCAGGACTACACATACCCAGGGCTAGTGCAGTAGACAGAACTTCACTTGTTTGCCATACTATGAGCCTATTCTGTAAGCGTTTGGGTTCCTTATTTATTTTCTTATGCCATGTCTGTGTTCCATACCGTAATGTATATGTTTTATGCTACTATTTACATGTATATTGCGGGAATTTGCGTGGCAGGGGATGTGAGGTCATTTTCCATTTTCACGATTGTTGCAGGGACACGACTGTCCAATCAGGGACTGTCCATGGCACTTTGGGACAGCAGGTAACCCTGGTGACCATGCCCATGTCGCTGCTGGGGTTTCCACCTTTTCCATTTTCCGATCTGGGATATTTCCGGGACTCACATCTGCCTTTACAGGCCGACACATACAAGCGGTCACTATATAGCATAGAAATTCACTTGTTTGCCTAAATAATTTGCTTATTATTGTGGCAATTTCCTTGCTTATTCTGTTTATTGTGTCATTTCGGTATTTCTGTTACAGAAATAACCAATTCATGCTACCATTACATTACATACGGGATATCATTGTGTCCTACAATGCGTAGCACATCAGCCATTTCTAATACGTTTTTGGGACACAACTGTCCATGGAGAGACTGCCCCAACCAAAGTGGGACAGGTGGTGACCTTAGTCGCTGCTCCTATGTCGGTGCGGCGCTGACATCTTGACTGTACACCTTCTCTGAGTGTAAACACTGACAGTGCATTGCGGGACGAAGCGGTCTTATCGTATCCTTTGCTCCTTGGGCGGGTACACTTATGCCTTCGTGGCTTCTATTTGCTTCTCCGTTAATTTGGAACGGGGACTATGTTGCGTACTGTACGTGCGTTTCATTCTGCACGGGACCTGGCTGCTGCCATTACTATTGTGGGCGGACCGTGGCTGTCAGCACATTAGGTTGCTCACCTCATGCCGGCTTAGACACGCCTCCAGACGCATCCTACCTGGGCTCGCTCATGTACACTACGCACGTGTCTGTGATTCCGGTGCACTCTCATTAATATGTATATGGCGCTACTGCGCCGGATATTCCATGCACCGCCGGCGCAGGCCTTACGCCGGCCTTGCGCCGAGCTTCATGAATCCCGGGGAAAATCTTTTTAGATCAGTAAATTTATTCCAACACATGATGATCCTACAACCCTTCCACAAAAATCCTAACTTGAAAATTAATAACCAGCTAATAGACCTGAGTAGATTCCCACTCATAATTAACTTAATAATACAAGATATATATATCCATATCTAAACTCCTCCGCTCATGAAATAAGACATCAACTGGGCCTTCCCAAATCATATCTACTGATCTTAAGACAAATTAAGGAAATCTCTGCAAGCTACCTTCAAAATATATCCATTAATAAAGATGATTTATTGAAATGTACCTCACTAACTCAAGCCCTTCTACAAAGTAGCAAATTTATAACTTGTTCATACAAATTGATAAAAGACATGCAATATCAAGACCATTTACTCCTATCTAATTATTGGAAAAAAAAATACCATTGATTGAGGAAAATAAAATAACACAAGCATTTAACTTAACGGTAAAATCCATTTCCCTCCAAAAATTAACATTTACCCAACTTATGATATACAATAATGCATACTATACTCGCCTTAGCTTGCATAAATTAAATCCTAAAAATTCTCCCAAATGCCCACATTATAAAGATGAAATTGCTGACCTTTTGCAAATGTTCTGGAGCTGCAAATGTATATTTAAACTATGGAACTCCCTGAAACTACAACTACAAAAAATGGGCTATCAGACATCAACACTTACTTGGGAATTTACGATATTACATATCCCCCCAAATAACCTATCCAAAACCCAAATAACCATCCTCATCAATATTTTTCTACTAATGAAACTTTACATAACTACTAACTGGTTGACCCCATATAAAACTTCATGGGGAAATTTCAAGATCTTAGCGATAAAACATATATTAGCCCACAAATACATAATAAACAAACAAAACAAGAATCCCTATAACCTGAAATTATGGGAACACATTTTCAATATCATACTGGCATAAAACCTTGAATCTGTAATAAATCAACAAGATACACAACAAAAACATAACATTATTTGGAAATATACTATTTTAAGATATGAACCCTGGAGAAAACAACCTCATCTTCTATTTTTAAGAGAGAATATGGAAGCATTCATGTAAATAGTGTAAATATGTTTTAAAAACACTGCTACAAATACTGTATGAGCATCACCTATGTTTTTCTTTGTGAATGTTTGTAAGAGAGTAAGTAAAACAATAAAAAAATACTATTGAAAAAAAAAAAGAAAAACAAACAAATCTGTTTGGGGAAAAATATGAAAAATAAAAAATGTACAATAAGCTGGTTGCATAAGTATGCACCCTCAAACTAATGCTTTGTTGAAGCACCTTTTGATTTAACTACAGCATTCGTCTTTTTGGGTACACACCTACCACCAATTAAAGAGACACTGATTAACCCCAAATAACATTCAGCTGTCCTAGTAGGATTTTCCTGACATTTACTCAGTTGCCTGCTACAGCAACAGCCATGGTTCACAGAGAGCTTACAAAGCCTCAAAGGGATCTTATTGAAAGGTATCAGTCAGGAGAAGGGTACAAAAACCTCTCCACAGCATTGGATATACCATGGAACACAGTGAAGACAGTCATCAAAAACTGGAGAAAATATGGGACAACAGTGATGTTGCAAAGAACTGGATGTCCCTCCAAACTTGATGAAAAGACAAGACAAAAGTTGGTCAGGGAGGCTACCAGGAGACCTACAGAATCACTGAAGGAGTTCCAGGAATTTCTGTCAAGCACTGGTTGTGTACTACATGTGACAACAATCTCTCGTATTCTCCATATGCCTGGGCTATGGAAGCCTTTTCTCACACAGAAAAACATCCAGGCCTGGCTAAAATTTGCAAAACAATACACCAAGTCTCCCAAAAGTATGTGGGAAAATGTGTTATGGCATTAGAGACCAAGGTTGAACTTTCTGGCCACAATTCCAAAAGATATGTTTGGCACAAAAACAACACTTTGCATCACCAAAAGAACACCATCCCCATGGTGAAGCATGGTGGTGGCAGTGTCATGCTTTGGGGTTGCTTTTTATAAGCTGGAACTGGGGTTTTAGTCAAGGTGGCAGGAATTATGAACCGTTCCAAATATCACTCACTTTTGGCACAAAACCTTCAGGCATCTGCTAGAAAGCTGAAGATGAAGAGGAATTTCACCTTTCAACATGACAATGACCCAAAACATACATGCAGATCAACAAAAGAGTGGCTTCACCAGAAGATAATTAAAGTTTTGGAATAGCCCAGCCAGAGCCCAGACCTAAATCCAATAGAAAATCTATGGGATGACCTGAAAAGGGCTGTGCACAATGATGCCCTCGCAATCTGACAGATTTGGAGGGCTTTTGCAAGGAAGAGTGGGCAAATATTGCCAAGTCAAGTTGTGCCATGTTGATAGAATCCTACCCAAGAAGACTGAATGCTGTAATTAAATCAAAAGGTGCTTCAACAAAGTATTAGTTTAAGGATGTGCACACTTATGCAACCAGTTTATCGCACATATTATATTTGTTATATTTTACCCCTAACAGATTTGTTTGTTTTTTCAATTGAATTGTACAGGTTATAGGTCACATTAAAGGTGGGAAAAGTTTTACAATGATTTATTGTGGTCTCATTTTATATATCACAAAAACCTGGCATTTTAACAGGGCTGTGGGCACCTTTTATATCCATTGTACCTACCTGCCTTTCACTATGTTTTTCCCTGTGCTTTCACCCCATTTCACCACTGTCCTATCTCCTCATTTTTCTTTTCTTTAAAGATTTGTTTTCCATGATGCTGCAGACAGCATTGCTAAGCTCAGCTAAATGGAGCTATATTGATATATGTGTTTTAAATGATAATAAACATGTAGCAAATAGACACCTGTCCTCTATTTCAAACCCAAGACCATCACACCTGTAGATCACTGGATTAACCTGCCATGTCACACAGTTGTTAATTAAAACAGGTGGTTTAAGCAAAACATAGTAATTGCAAGTTCCCTTCATTAAGCATATTTAAGCATAGCTACACATTGTGCCACTTTGTGCAAACTTGCTGAAAATGTAATGGAAAAACTGGGAATGTAACTTTGAGTCTGGTACTGGACTACTCCACTAGAAAGCCACACATATACTAATGGATGTAACTGAGATCTCTAATAGCAGGAAATGGGCACTTTTTATCAGAAAAAATGTACAAGTACACCTGCTAAAACACTAATGGCAAAATCCATGTTCAGTTGGGACTTTGGTGGAGAAAAACATCTCTATAAAGCTAAGCACATAATAATGGATCTAATGATGGTATGTCACAGCCCACATGTGTGCCCTTATACCTTCACAAAGATGCATGCTGCAACAATGACTCAGTAGCTCAGCCTAAGTGCTTTGCAAATAGTAAGTTTTGCCAAACATAGTCCTGGGTTCAAACCCAGTGGTATGTAGCATTTAAATTACATTATTGTGAAGCCATCAATAAATGACTGAGTCATGCACTCTTTATATACACAATGCATTTCAAATGAAATGTCTGCTTTTCTGTGATGGAAGTCACAGGCCTGCAGATAAGCACACACTTGACATATCCCTATAGCAGCAGTATAAGTGCATAAAGTATCAGGTCATGCATTAATGTGCATTTGCATAATATTTTAACTTGGGTAATGCAAATAAGGCCCACTAATATCGGAGTACATCACATAATCATTTCATAATGATATTACACATTAGCACAGCTGCACAACCCACATACACATATGGAGGTCCTGCTAGTAACAAGGACTGCCAGCACACACATTCCAAATGAGTACCATAATGTAACACATGGCCTGACAATTGCACAAATGGTTGGCATAATGTTATATTTACCTATATGTTGCTCAAGGACACAACAAACATGCTACTTAGTACTCTGTTAGTGATACCCTTGTCAAACATACTTACCTTAAACACATGCCTTAATTTGCAGTGAAATGGGTACCCTCACTCTGGCTCTGCCTCTACTACAAGACTTCCACAGGTCCCACAGTTACTGTTGCAGCTTGTTGCCCTCCAAAGTGTTCAGACTCTCTGCATATGCCTATTGCCTGGAGCATCAACTGCAGCCTATATCACACACATCTGTATGTAAAAGTAGCTGCTACAGATGTACCCTCTGTGATGACATAGTATTTTGACACCAGTAATGTCCAGCACAGCATATCAGAAAAGGCTTCTAATCTACATGAAGGCCTTATATCTTGTTTAATGGTTGCATGTCATTGATTATACTGCAGATCATCTGTGTTGGCTGCAATTAGCATTTCAAAACCACAAATTGGTTAAGGACCAATCACCTGGTAATGAGAACCATGTTAAAAAGGCAAACAGCTGGCTAGGGGAACCAGTCTGTATGAGACATTCTTCAGACAGTAAACCCATTGCCAAAAACTTTATATATCTGCACCTATCAACAGAGGAGTATTGTATTTCATCAGATATGTAACCATTTTGTTTGTAACATGGTGCATATGTGTGAACAAACTTAGAGGGAATGGGGATTGCAGCATTAAACCTTTCTTAGAATTGTAATGATGACTTGTCATTGATCTCCAGATTTGTTACCCCTACAGAGAATGTACAGTACATCAAGGGTGGAATGTTTTGTTTTTCAGTGTAGCACACTGGTCTCATGGGAATGTCCCTTTATAGTGGTTGTGATAGCGCACTGTCATTTTTTTGGTACTGTCGCTTTGACAAATTATCAGGGGGTTGCCCCTAGGGGGAACACTACAATGGACTCCTGTGTTGAGTGTGTGATCATAGAATAGTATTTCTCATGACACAAACAGGAATGGCTGACTACTGGTAGTACCTTAATTGTATCCACACGGTTAGTATGTCTGCACACTGTTGAACATGACATGTGTGATCACGTAGTGGATACTGCCAGCCATTCTGTTCTTGCTGTATTTCTCCATAGTGTACATCCATGTATGTGATCCTAATGTGTTCCCATTTTGTTGTTTTTCATGAAACATGTGCATACCAGATGCTATGCCCCTTTAAAGGATGCTGAGAATGATATAATCCTGGAAAGCATCCATCAACATCATGAACTCCTACCTTCCAGGAGGAGGCAAAACAGGGAGCAGCAGGCAGCACTGTGGGCTGACCATGTCCATGGTGTTAACATCATACTTCACCAGAGCAAGACATATGAGCAGGTTCGACATGGTGTGACAGATATGATTAATGCTGCATGCAGAAGAGCAGCAGATGTGGCCAGGGATTGTAGTGTCACCAGCAGACATACTGCAGCAGAACAACTACTCTCAGCCACTGAGGAATTCCTGGTGAACCTACAAACACACGAGAGCTCCCAGGCATCCATCACACCATATATTGTGGATGTGGGTGCCACAGTTTCCACGTTAGAGGAGCATCCAGGTAGGTTTAGTTTGATCAGCATTGGAATATTGCAGCATTCAGTGTGTCAGGGTGTACATACTTTTACTTGGGTGTCAGGTTTTTGTTCTTTGGTGGGGGGGATTAACTGCAGTTTGAATCTCATGCTCAGATTTTGACCAACATAACAATTAACAAAGCAGCTACTATAAATGGAGCTATATGGATGTATTACCCTGTTATAGTGCAACATGTGGTGGTGTTTACATTACCACTCCCTCAACTTTTCACAGGTCCATCAGGAATCAAGCAAGGCTGTGGTCCTGCTCCTGGTAAGCACAACCCTCTTTTGTTACAGATGTAGATTTACTGCAATGTATTCCCTAAAGTGCCATCCCAGGCCTGCTCGCTGGATTGCAGTACTGTCGGCATGATTGATAACTTCACAGATATTTTATGATTGTACACAGTTTAGCGTCATATCTATGTCTTGTAGGTGTGACCACACTGATAGATGCAACAGTATTGTCAGGACATTACAGATTGCCATCTGTATCAACTGTGCAGAGTCTTCACAAATGACAACAGTGTACCTCATTGTTGCTGATGAGATTGCTGTGTAAAGAGCTTTTATTTACAGGTAACTACAGATGTATGTGGGAAAAGTAATGTCCTTATGTCCTAGTATATGAGGTTGGGGGTTAAACAGCTCTGTAATAGGAACAGCACTGTATACAGCTTTACATATATTGCAACATAGTACTACAGAGCATAATAGTTCAGCTATTAATGTACTGCTTTTCACTTTATTATCAGAGGTGACCAGGCGGGGGGGGGGGGAGTTGATCTCTGTCCCCTACACAACCTATCAGTGTCTTTTCTGACTCTGATGATGATGATGATGGTAGCCAAAGTGAGGCACAGGTGGGGATTTCACAGACTGACTCTGTCCCAGAGGGTTACATCCCTCTTCTGTCCTCAGTATCACTGCACACAGTCAGTATGCCCATACATACCCAGTCCCTGAAGGTCACAGATCTTGGGCAGTCAGAGATTGGGGACATTGAACAGGAAAGTGTTGCAACTATGGCTCCAGTGAGTGTAGACATTGTCCATAGACAGAAGAGCTGGTGAGGTTCCACAAAAGCAGATTGATAGGGATGCTTGTAAGAGGCCTGATGCCCTTCCACCACTTGTTGCAGGTATCTCATCACAGGTCACTTGGTGTATGTTTCGGGCTATCATGCAGGCAGAGGCAAGTTCCAAAAGGAACTCTAGATGAATGCTCGGGTTCAGGTGCCTAGGCAGCGAGACATTTCCCTGTAGTACATTTGACTGGGGACACATGGCTGAAGTGACAATCATCTGCAGAGAAATATGGCTGTTTGCAAATTCCTTGCGGGCAAAGAGAAAAATGTGTTGCCATGCCCACAACTTCAAGAACCAAAGTCACAGGGAGAAAACAATGTCCATGGTCCCCAAGGGAACATGAGACAGCGGGCAATATGGCAGGCATCAGCAGCAGACTAGCCAGAGGACATGTCAGTGGCAGTACAAATGCAGTGCACAATGGGCAGTACCTTTATAAACAGTGTGTGTGGACCATTACCCCCTTTACATTCATAGGTTCATAGGTTGGTACTAGGTTATCGGCCCTAGGGCCTATATAAGCCTAGCCATAACAATTCCCTGGATATTTCTTCCCACACTATTTACTTCCATTCTCTAGGGAACATTACCTAAAATGCATACTGGAGCATAAATGTGACTGCAGTAGCCTGCAGGATTTCTTCCATGCTGTAGCACACTTCTACATGTTGTAGTTGCATAAGTATGTACTCTACACTGAGCACAGCACTCATTACTTCTTCTGCCTCCATGCATTTGGTTATTAAAGCTGTGAGCATGGCAGTATGTACTTCTCTTTGCCCACAGGGAATTTGCAAACAGACATATTTCTCTGCAGCTGACTGTCACTTCAGCCATGTGTCCCCAGACAAATGTACCACAGGGAAATATCTCGCTGCCTAGGTGCCTGAAACCTGAATGCTCAGGGTTATGGATGCAGCCAAGTCTGACATTCATGACTGCCTCCACTGCATTGCCGATACCCTGGATCAGTTCACTGATGCAGTGGAAAGAAGGTGGTCTGAGACAGATCGCAGAATATCTGTCTTGGCATGCACATTGTCTGTGATGGAAAGTGTGGTTGAAGTTGAGCATCAGACTCATGGATGTAGGTCAGCAACTCCATCTTCTGAGAGTCAATGTGGCCATGCACAAGCACGATCCCATAGTGCCAGTACATCTAGCACTCCAGAGGGAAGTGTGCTGTTCACACCAAGATGTGACAGCCCATGGGCTCGTGTTCCTGGGCATTCCTGTGGAAGACACAGTCCCAGCAGGCAGCAGTCACCATCAGGTACTAGCATCGCTTCTGACCTTGGGCATGGAGGTGCTAGTGCAACTCTTGGCAGAGCCAGTTCCCATGTTTGGGGGCAGAGACAGTGAACTGTCAGCTCTGCCATGCATGGTTCAAATCTGTCCAGCACACACATATGTAGGGATAGCACTGAGCTTGACTGTGTTCATGCACACAATTACACACCACTGACAAATTCATGTCACCTACAGACACACAGGGCACATTTTCATGGTCCATCTTGCCTGCTTCCCTTCCTGACTCACACACATGCTTTCAACCTGTTGGGTCAGCCTAGGCCTCCTGCACCCCCATATAACACACTGTATAAGTGATGATACCTGTGACACATCCCTGTTATCCTCATAACTGATGAAAGGAAATGAAGATATATGTCTGATGCACAGGGTGACTATATAAATTAATATGTAATTCTGTAATGCAGTGTTACTTTGCCATGCCATTTGTACTTGTCACTGACATATACTGTATGCTGACATTTGTAATGAGTAAGCCACATAATTTTGTGTACCTTATATTGCATGATGTTGTAATGGCCATATACTTTCACAATGAAAGGTGTGTCATGGACCTGTTTATGGTTCAGTTTTAGGAGTCTGTAGGGGAAACCTATGGATGCACATTGGCAATAAACCCATAGATGTCACAGCACAGGATGGAATGTCAGCACACAAGAAATATTTCTTCAGCAAGGTGCAGCACTATAGGTGCATGGCTCCACAGGTTGATATGCTTATAACAGGCTAACAAGGACAATGGTGTCATTCATCCTAGTCATGCATCACTAATCTATGAAAAGTTCTGATACCCTTGATAAGTGTCACCAGGGTTTTGGGATCTAACACATCTACAAGCTGTAGGGATGGCGATGACCCATCAATAAATTTCCTGTGTCCATTACTACACCAGTTATGCATCCCATTGTATAACGTGCACATAATGTACATGACAGTAGATGTGTGCTTCACATGCATGGGGAGCCTGTTACATATAGGTTGTAGTGTCTGTGTTACACACCTGTCTCTCCAGCATGTACTATATATACCATAGTGACAGTGTAGGTGTGTAGAACAGATAATACATGTGTTAGTCCTGTCTTGCATTAGTGGGAGGTACACAATGGGATCTGACACCTCCCTATATGGCAGCCATATACATCCCATCCAAAGCATGTAGGAGACAGACTATACATGGACGGTCTTGACACGAACTGCATAGCAGATGTTACCTACAATGTGTATTGGTTTAAAATGGAACCTACCCTAGTCTAACCCCTCCTTTCTCATTTATACTCAATATCTACATCACTCACACCCATCCTCCTGCTACCTACTTCCCCCTCCTCCATCCATAATAAGCCGAGTCTCCATATTTCACTCACTATTATCTACCTATTAAATATCCACTCCTTATTCATGCCCTCCTCACTCTTCCAAACCCTCCTTACCCCTAACCATCTTGACATTCCCTTAATTCCCTTATACAATGCCAGCTCCTATTCCAACAACCATTTCCCCCCATCTTTCTCACCTTTCTCCCATACTCCAACACATAACCTATGTCTCCACCCCACTACCAAATTATTCTACTCCATCTCCCCCTATCTGATTCAGTCTAACCATCTCCATCACTTTAACCTTAGAATTATGCCAACCACAGCAAAACCTCATGCAATTAAACTCATAATACATTTTCCCCAATACTTTAAAACAAAAACAAATCCCCTAATACTCTCTGTCCTCAATATCCCCTACATGGCTGGTGACGTTCTCCCTAACCCTGGACCTAACTCATCCTCAGACAACAATACCCCTCTTTCATACCATTCTTCCTGCTAAAAAGCTCTTCAACTCTTCACACTTAAGGCCCAGAGTCTCTGTAACAAAGCATCCAACTTTCAAGCCTGGCTAAGCCACAACCAACCAGACACTGTTGCCATCTCTGGGACATGGCTCAAACCCCACATCTCAGACTCTGCAATCCTACCCCCTGGATTTCAAGCTCTCAGATGCATTGCCATAATCTACTCTGACCTACTCACCACAATTCCTTTCCCAAATCCTATTGCTCAATTCACTAATGCAGAACTAGTAGCATGATTACTAAAAATGAATAATCATAAAAGCCTATGTATCATCACCCTATATATCCCACCTGGAAATAACATCCCAGTCATCGAAGACATTCTCTTATGGCCCTCAACCAAAATAAACTTTGAGACATATATACTAGGTGACATTAACATAAATTGGGACAACATCAATAACTCCACACCTACCCTATCTATCAAACTCTACAACTTTACCCAAATAATTCATTCTATAACCAGACCAAATAAAACAAATCCCCCAGGTTCCATCCTTGACTGGATCCTAGTCTCCCATCCAAATAAAATTTCCAACTCTGGCACCATTCCCGATTCCATCAGTGACCACCTACCAGCCTTTGCCTATCACTCAACCTCCTCCCCCCTACATCAACATCACTACATAAACACACATAACCTCAGTAACTTTGACCCCAACACATTCTCAGATTCCCTCAAACAAATGAATTGGAACATGCTAAAAACCCTTCCACTTGACAATGTCATCGACTTTTTTAATTCCACTTTCCTAAATGCTCTAAACTCTCTAGCACCAACATGAACAAAAAGAATAAAAAACAATTCGGCCCCATGGCTAACCAAAGACACCAAGCAACTTATGCGTCACAGAGACAAATCCTGGAAACTTTACCAAAAAAATAAACTCCATGAAACTCTACTTCAGTACACACAGCTCTGTAACCTTGCAAAAAACAAATTATCAGAGACAAAAAATCCTACTACATTAAACTCCAATCTAATCATGCAAAAAACCCTAGGAACTCAATAAATACACTTCTCAACCCAGGCACCAAAAACAATCCTTGTCCCGACCCTAGCAAATCTGATATAGAATTAGGCTCACTATTCAACTCTTTCTTTATTAATTCAATATCTGAACTAATCAAGACATTTCCCAACAACAACCTCTACCCTCTGCATACTCCCTCATCCATGATCTCCCCCCTGCCTACTGATCCCAACTCTCCCCTATGTTTGACCTCAAACCCATCTCCACCAACTACATAAAAAAACTTCTCTCCAAACTAAAACCCTGCTCCATTGCCCCTGACAACATACCTTCATACTTTCTCAAGTCTGCTGTTGATGGGATTGTATTCCCTATTAGCATCTTAATCAATAGGTCCATACAGGAATCCTATGTTCCCAAACTTTAGTGTATAGCCTTTATTCTACCTCTCCAAAAAGGAGGCAAAAACACTAATATCTCAAACTTCTGCCACATAGCTATCCTCTCCCCAATCTCCAAGATCCTAGAAAAATGCATTCACCTACAACTTATGCCTTTCTTAACTAAAAAACAACTTCTCACCCCAACCCAACATGGATTTTGACCTGGGCACAGCACTATAACAGCTCTCCTCTCATTTCTAGATACAGTCAATCATGCCCGAGATTCGGGGAAATATTATCTACAGTGCTGTTAGATCTCTCCAAAGCATCTGTTACTGTTTCCCATACCCATCTTCTTAGCCATCTTTCAAACCTAAATCTCTCCCAAAATACTATATCTTGGTTCTCAAGTTACCTGTCTGATAGATCTCAGGCTGTGAAATGGAGAAAAGGCATCTCTCCTTTTCTCAATGCCCTTACCTGTGTACCTCAGGGATCCATTCTCATTCCAATGCTGTTCAATATCTTTATCAATACCTTTCACTCTGCCATTCCCAATGCCAAAGTCATCCAATATGCAGATGACTCAACCTTAGTCTGCTCCTCCACTAACCTCCCCGAACTTCTAAATAAGACCCAGACCACCTTTTCAACCACTGAGACCTGGATGATCCAAAACCACATTTGCCTAAATGGTAACAAATCCAAAATATTAATATTCCCACCCTCAGAATCCTTCCCTTTTGACAAAACCTCCTTCCAAGTCCTAAGCCCAAATAACTCTCCTATTGAAGGCATTCCCTGTGAAAAATTACTCAGTGTAACTACAGACAAGCATCTAAAATTTGATAACCACATACAGCAAAACATAAAAAAAAAACTTGGTATGCTATACAGAAATAATCCCCTCCTCTTACTTCCTACAAGACATACTCTTGCCTCTACTTACCTCCTTCCCTCCCTACTGTATGGAGCTCTCCTAACCAACCTATCTACCTCCATCTCTTCCAAATTAGAAAATTGTTATAACAAAATTTCAAAATTTGCCACCAAAGCCAAAACTCCTCCCATCACTGTATTGCCTTCCACTCTCTAAATTGGCTAGAACTTCCAAATTATCTGGACTACCTCCAACTTACTACAGCTCACAGGGTAATCTTCAACTCCACTAAATGCCTTGCTCTAACACACATCCTACCCCAATACATTCCAAATAGAACTCTCCGATCTGAACACCAAAACTTAATTAGTGCCCAGAAACCTAACCGTCCTCTAGGACAACTCCTCCTCTCTTTTTCCTTAGCCATAAAATGGAATTATCTTCCTTCTTCCCTAAGGACAATGTAGAATGTGGATACATTTAAAACTCAGCTTCATTCCTACCTCTCCTCTAAATGGAAATGTACCTGCATTCTTCCAACATAGCTCTCCTACCTCACTTGTCCATTCATATTATTATTAGCATGGCTCAGTCTCATAACTGTTCACAACACAATAACTTTAATTGTTTCTTATGTGAATATTGTAAATATTTTTCTTTGACTTGGATATGGATTTGTATTTAGCACTGTTTTGTTTCTACTTTTGTATCTTTACTTGTATCTTGTACTTTTGAGCTTTTCTCCCCGGGCCTCCAGTAAAAATGGGCTCTCTGGGCCCAGTGGACTTCCCTGATCATCAAACTGGAAATAAATAAATAAATAACCAGTGTGGCTGCTTCAGTTGTATTATTTGCCTGTGTAGTGACATAGCAAAAGTGCTATTGCACTCAATGATAGGTGTGATGAGTGCCAAATACACTTTAACTATGATAGTCTGGGATTTACATGCTATTCCTGTCTGTATAGGTTGTACAGAATTGAATGGATCCCCACATCTTACTGACCAGTGAAAGTCAAAAGCTACATTACTCTCTGTGTCCATAAATCCATGAGTAATGGTTCAACTGTGTGCTGTGTGCATACACTGCTATATTTTCCAGAGGTGGATGACTTCCAAAAGGAGAGTATTGTGCAGTCCTTGGCATATTCTATTTGTCAGTGGCTCTGACAACAACTGAATGTGTGTCTCATGACATCCTGGATAACTGTTGGTTCTGTGTGAGATTCAGTGACAGCTCCTAATAGGCAATCACCTGCTAATGTAGTCAGCCAGAGGTGACTGACAGTGGCCATGACTGCAGAGAAAAGAATGGCTAGAAGGGGGTACTCCATTAATGATGTCTGAGGGAAGTCCACTCGTGACTGGCATAATTGTAGCATATGTCTACGCAATGCTATTTTCTCAGATTATGACTATCAGACACTTGGCTATCCGCCAGCTAACATGCCACTCTGTAAAGAACCTACACAGTTTTCAGCAAGGCCTGCTGGCCTAATATTGTCAAACACCTTGAAAGGCCATGGTAGGTAGAGTCAGTCATATTCCCATCATCCATTGCATAATGTAACACTCAATGAGATCTACCTGTTAGGGTAGGTAGGCATGATCTGCCTTTGAACACAACATACTGTGTTTGGTCCAGTGTCAGTAGGTGTACAACATTGTTACTGATCATATCCATGCTAACTCCTTTCATGGCTTTACATATCAGATGACTGAGAGATCTGGGGACACTGCTTGGCACTACATGCTAGTTGTCTGCTGTGCCACTAAGTATTGCAGTTACTTCCATCATGTTCCAAGAAAAAAGTAATTCAAGGTGTCCATACAGAGCACAGACAAACAATGGAGGGAAGCATGATATGGATACTCCATGAAAGTAAGGTGGGAGGTTTTTCACAGGTATTTTGCAGTTGGACACTACTCAAGCAGTGTGTCCTGAAAAGACACACTGCTTGAGTAGTGTGTCCTTTCAGTACACACTGATTGAGTAGTGTGTGCTGAAAGCAGTGTGTGCTTTAAGGACAGAATTACCTTATGAAGAATTCAGAAAACAGGGAGTCTCCCGAATTGCTGGTACCTTGCTACTACTAATGCTGGTCTCACCATAACCACTGTCTCATGGGATACCATGCGCCTATACGTTTTCTGTCATCACATGCAAAACATTACTATGAAGCTCATGATGAAAAGCAAGACACAGCCTGTTTGTTCATCCACATAGTTGTCCCACATCATGAAAGGATCTGAAGGCTTCACATACACTTCTCCAGATAGATGCTTTGATTAGCAACCTGAACAACCAGTTGGCTTTTGCATGTATTATGCCTTCTGCACTATGGTATGTCACTAGGGCACTGACCAGATGGTGATTAGGAACACAGCTGCAGTATCACAATATAATGTGCAATGTCCACTGACATAGATGTCCAGGCTTTCTGAAACAAGCAGCACAGAGGCGATGATCCCTCTTAGGTGACAATTTCACAGCAATTCATACATTCTATCCTTCAACAGATTAATGATTGGTGTCTGCATGACATGGCTGTGAGGTCTACTGCAGAGGACTGGCCACTTTTGGCCAAAGTGTGTCCACCTGCTACATGTCCTAGGTATGTCATATTCTACAGTTTTATACCCGGAACACGTGTCTGTTTTTCCACATCATGTCACACAACAACCAGCTTGCTGTCTGGTTGCTTGACAGCATTGCACGCTTGCAAGGCCAACATAATGTCAGAAAAGTTGAACAAGTCCTCTGTGCATGCACAGGCATCCACATCTTCACTGCAAGGAGTGCCTACAAACACTGTGTTTCAGGCTGTCAACCCCAAGGGTGTGGCAACATGACCCTAACTTTGCAGGACTTGCACAGTGTCACATGTGTAGGTATGGTGTTGGGACCAAGCCTAATAACAGGATTATAGTCAATTCTAGGTCCACATGGCTGGCAAAGCATTGCATGGCACACTGTCAGGTGCTGTGTTACCTTAGAGGACCTACATAAAGATGATGTTACATTTCACCATCTGTCATGACGCTGCCTAATGATGGCATGCTGTGATGTTCACACAAGCATGACTGTATTGCTAATGGCACTATCAATGACTGCTGATGAGATGTGGAAAGTGTGCCACCCCTCTACTCCTATGCCACAAAAACATAACGTGACAGATGTATCTGTATTTCAAACAGTGATTCCATGGTGTCTCAAACTGCAGTCAGTACATATTGCATTGAGCATTTTGCCAACATGCACAGCTCACCTCCTGCACCATGCACACCCACATCAAACACTCCTGCTTATGTGCAGTTCCTTACCAGACACATTACCAAACAACACACACCTCAGAAAATCCTACCTCTGGATAGCACAGTACACATAATAGTGCATGGACCACTGTCTCACTGGTCAAACACCTGAAGTAAAACACAAAATCAAACCTATTTTTCATAGGTGATTGCATAGTGAGACACATTGATGTCCATGTCACTAGGCTACATATGGCAAAGGTCACCATTAGCTGTCTGTGAGTTGAGGCAATATGCTATACCATACATTTCTGCAACTCAAGGAATATTAGGTAATATAATAGTGACATCATAGTTCCTGCAGGTGTGTACGGCTAGGGACATATGTCACTGGACTGTATGCAGACACATGACTGAGCTTAGACACTCTGTATGGGTATTCCCATAGATTTCAGCTGCATTTGACCCTCACCTAGGATGATGGCTCAATACACATGGAAAATGATGGATGTCAATAATGGCCTTAGCATGTGGTGTTATTGTAAGGGGATCCACTACGTCTGCCTGGGAGGACTTGCTCAACAGATGTCACTGCTTTGCCAGAGATGGTCTTCATCTCTCACCCCTGGGATTTTGAGTACTGGCCAAGGCTACTGATGCCTGTTCAGCACATCTTACAGGTACTGTCTGGAGGGAAAACTTTACAATGAGAATGCCATCTTCATACATCAGGATTATGCTGCTAGATGCTGGGAATGGCAACACTAAACCCCACTTTGTGGTTGGTGTCCCCCCTTGGAATATGCAGACATTTGTGCAGTCAAAGACACCTAGTCCAAGGCTGTGGACAGCACCACAGCCATACTAGACTACATGTCCTTCCACATGTTCAGACCTCAAACTGAAAGTGTGCAAGGTAATGCAGGTGGTGTATACATATTCATTAAGGATAGATGCACATCCAGATTTAGTAAAACACTGTGATTTCCTGGAGAAACTGCAGGTGCTATTCATTGCTGGAAGGGTACTTCATCAATCCATTGCCAGCTACAGAAGCAGCTCCATGAATCCAGGCACCCACTGTGCTTATTTGAAGGTACTTGTGTCTATCAAGATATATCAATGCACCATGGTCTGGAGTGACATTAAGTAATGACCAATTGTGTTGCTTAGTCATGAGGAAGCTCCCCTGCCCAAAGTTTAGTCCACATCCTTAACTACAATGTCCTGGACCAGTGGTGTGACATCCCCACAAGGTGAGCCAATGTAGTGCATCATGTGTTTACCAGTATGTGTGACCACTGCAGCGCCCCACTGTGAGGTCCTCCCTGGTGAGATTTGACCACAGATCATTCTCATTAAAACTATCACACCTAACCCCCCTTGCCAAAAATACAGAAATATACTTCAGCAAAACAATTTATTACCTCCTATGGGATGGTTTACATAGCTTGACTGCACCTCCCACCTCAGATGGGACAGGCAAGTATGCAGAGAGCTACACTCATGCATTATGTAAGCAGCAGTACAACTGCAAAGACTTGGCTGTACCTGACAGGAGGAACATGAGCTCCTCATGGCACAGCAAACCTGCTTGGTGGACAACTGCTATTAACGGGTTGTACAATAACAGGTAGACATTGCTGTGTGACAGTTGGGGTGAGGGTAACCCCTAAAATGGAGGCACAACCTCCTCAGCTAAAACAAGCACATAGTGTTGTTGTGATGTTGTTTAGAAAGAGTGTGTGACAAAATTATCCTCCCACACAAAGCAGAACCACAATGCACAGTGACAGGCCCAGATTGTGGATGAACTCGTACTTAATGATACCACATATAATGGGTCTGTACTCATAGCTAGCCTGTTGTCCCACAGCTTCTGCTTCATCTTCACTCCCCTGTACCCACCACACATGCCACATGACATTCCAATAACCTGTCCCATACCTTCCATAT